>NC_050576.1:319305175-319605175 GCF_011100635.1 Trichosurus vulpecula | reverse complement strand
GCTGGGCTTGTGTTGGTCTTTCACACCCACAACAGCTGCTAGCTGGATTGTTGAAACACTATTAGATTTGCTAATAGGACAGAAGTGGTAAATGACAAATGTTGGAAGGGATGTGGGGAAAAATGAGACATTAACTCATCATGGGTGGATTTGTGAACTGATTCAAAAATTCTGTGGAGCACTTTGGAACTATGCCTAGGGGGCTATGGAACCCCACGTGACCTTTGACCTAGAAGTGTTACTGCTGCATCTGTGTCTGAAAAGAGATTTAAAACAAAAAAGAAAATGACATGTATGTAAAGAAATATTTATAGCAGGTCTTTTCTGGAGGCAGAGAGTTGGTAGTTAAGTGGATGTCCATCAGCTGGGGAGTGGCTGAGCAGGTTGTAGTGTGTGATTGTGATGTTGTGCTGTAGAAAATGAGCAAAATGCTCTCAGTGGAACTTGAAGGGGCTTGCATGGGCTGATGCAAAGTGAAGTATACTGCGAGCATAGTAACAGCAGTATTGTAGGATGATCAGCTGTGAATGACTTGGCTGTCTCAGTAGTGCAATGATCCAGGACGACTCTGAAGGACCTATGATAAAGGGTGGTGTCTATCCCCTGAGAAGGAACTGATGGTGTCGATAAACATTGAATGATACTTTTTTCTTTCTTTTTTTCTTGTTTTTTTTCTCTATGTTTTCTTTTACAACATAACTATTATGGATTTGTTTTGCATGACTGCACATATGTGACCTATATTGGATTGCTTGCCTTCTCAATGGGGAGAGGGGAGGTAGGGAGGGAGGAAAAGACAGAATTCGGAACTTGAAGTTTTAAAAACAAATGTTAAAAATTGATTTTATACATTACTGGGGAACATAAAGTATTAAATAAAAAAGGAATGGCCCTCTGATGTTATTTTTTCTCTTCCTACACTGATTGGTCTAGAGAAACTCCTTTGAAAAGAGGAAAAGCCGGTGAATTAAAAAAGAAATGTATAAATTGTAAACTTTAGAATATGCATGGTATGAGAAGTCCAATATAATATGTAAAAGTAGTCCAAATTTTGACTATTATGGCACATATATAACTTTACCTTTTTATTTTTTCATACCATCTTTAAAAAAATTCAAGATAATTAATTACCTGCCTGTGATAATTATTTTCAAATATTTGATTCAGAGCTTAGAAGATAAATATTTAAGGTTGTGTTGACGAGTTAAACATGGCAAATTACTATGATTCTTTTTTTCTAATGTTTATTAATGCCAATTTCAAAACTCACAATTACACCTGACAAGAAAAAAAGTTTTAGAGGACAAATAATGTACTCCCTGTATGATGGAAAACGATAATACCTAAGGTCACTGGCTTATTTCAATATTTCAAGGACTTATGACTTCATTTATACAAATATTACCTCCATCAATACATATCTTCATGTTTCCCCAATTTAATAAACACTATGAATTGCTAGATCTAATGCCAGTCATCATCTGGTGGTCAGTCCCTGGAGGTTGCCCTATCAAATTAAATGACTTGGTCCTTTGCTAACAGGTATACGCCCATTGCTTGGCTCATTCAGAACATCATTAACATGATATGGCCAACTAGAACTTGTCTTCTGCGGGCATATCACTGGAGAAAATAAGGTCATTTGCAGGCCATCAAAGTAGTACATTAGTGTGCATTATATTCTTATACTTATACTGACATTAAAGCAGATGATATGATTCTAGAAAATGAAAGTCACTCCCAACCTGCCCATGCATGTTTTCCACGCTTTCTTTCATTGATGTATCCATTTATTAAAAAAAAACCATTTATTACATATTTCCTAGGCAATGTTACTACTTTATTAATGAGAATTGAAAAAAAGAACATCAAAACACAAGCTACCACCAATGTTCAATAAAAACAACATGCCAAAGTTCATTTGATTCAAGTGTGGTAGATTATTACCATCACCTTTTATAAATAAACATTTAACTTGGTTTATGGGAATTCACTTGCATAGCCAATTAATCAATATGATTAAATGAGAAAATATTTTTCAAACACTCAGCACAGTGTTAGGCACATAGCAGATGCTGTATAAATGCTTATTCCTTTTCTTCTTCCCTTCCCATTTAACATTATTATATGCTGCAAATGCCCGGCTATGCCCAAAACAGGTTACTGATTGCAGGAGAAAATTCCATAGGATGAGAGACAGGGGACATGCAGAAGAGAATTCCAAATAATTCATCAATAGTGAACACATTTCCAAGTGTTGAAGGGAACCTTGTAAATACCATTTGAAATTACTAAAAGATAAAATCTCAAAGCATTTCACTGGTCATAAGTAATGGAAATTGAACCTATTCAGTTCTATTCTTGTCTGTCTTTTTTTCCTGTCTCTTCCTCAGCCAAAGAGAACAAAGATATTGGGAATAAAGGTCTATTTGAAATCATTTGAAGTATCTTTAGGTGTCATGTCCCTTTTATATAGGCAGATATAAAACTAAACTTTTATAGAAAATATATTTGCACACTATTTTCTAATTCCCTTTAATACATGCACTCATTTAATCCACAGTGATATATGGAAAGAAAAGCACTTAATATTTTAGTAACAGGTCTCCTCTCCAATGGCTAAAGCATATATTGTTGAGGTTAAGAATTAGCAGACTGGGTCAGGCTAGTGATTTACCACCACAAGGAATTCCCAACAGGCAGCCTGCCAGAGTTCAAGTCCTGACTCTGAGCAAAAGTAATTGTGTGACCCTGATGTGTGTTTGTGTATGTGTGTGTGTGTGTAGGGAAGAGGTGGGGAGAGGTGAAGAGCTGGTACACAACTTCTCAGTGCCTTGGGCAACTCCATATGATTATGTATGTATGACAAAGCAGGTGCCAGTCTATGTTGATAAATGCTCCTGGTTCAGAACTTATTCATCAAGAATTCCCTAAAGAGATAAAATCATAGGAAAGGAGGGAGAAGAGAAGGAATAAGGAAGGGATTCCATATGTGAAACTCCTTTCCCTGAAGCAAATAGCAATTTATCTCACAGCCTTAAAGAGATGTTTGAGGGCATGGAGAACATGTTATTATCCCAGGTATTTATGAGCGACATAGCACAAGGATGATAATTACTACTTACACAGTGCTTACAGGTTTGCAAAGCACTTGATATAAAATTTCACTTGGGGCTCACAACAGTCCAATAATGGAAGTATTACAGGCATTAACTAACCACCTATTAGAGGTGAACAAACAAATTCAGAGAGGTTAAGGGATTTGAGGAATCTGATACCTATAGAAGTTAAGAACTTTGCACATTGTCACTCAGATAGTGCATTGGAACTCAGTCCTTCCTAAGAGAAAAGGACTGACTCCATTTTATGACGCTGATTAAATGTATGGTCCCATGAAGAGTACATTTACAATGCATAACAAATTGTTGGTTCATAGTCAATATGCTCTGTTGGAATCAGGAAAGAAATATAATTGTTTTGGCAACTGTGCCATCCACTTAGCTTTAAGTTTTATAGTCCTTCGAGTTTATATTGTTTTGTTTTATTTTTCCAGAAGAAACAAAGGGACAAAAGGGAAATGAGACACTTAAAATTATGAGGTTTGAGTTTTGAGTTTTCTAAGATTGGTAACTGGGTTATATTTGTGGCAAGAGGCATAGATTTTATACCACATTCAGAAAGGTCAGACATGCTTAGGCACAAGTGATTTTGATTTACCCAGTTTATATAGGAAATGTGTTTGCTTTGCATTTTCATCATTTTATTGAAGGATCTCAACCAATTTACAAAGGAGAACATGAAAGATTATTATACAGAGAATGACAACCAGCTGTTCCTCATTTCCACTGAGGGTTGAGGAAGAGAAAATGGGATTGAGTTGCTGTAGGAGAGCTTAAATATTAGGATGGCCATTTTGACAGTTTATATATGTATGCATATGTATATGTGTGTATACACACATTTACTGTATATATAGTAAATATATACATGTATGCAAACAGACATATGTGTATATACATATGTGTGTATATATGTACACATGCACACACATATATATATGTATACGTATTACTAGAAGATGCATATGGAATATCATTCCTTGAATATTTTAAAGAACAGACCTAACAATTAATTGTGCCAACTGGTTGTGTTGCCAGGCTATAAGAGGGTGTGATAGTTGATAACATCATGGGTTTTTTTTAACATCTCAGTGAAATCAGTGACTCAGTTCATGACAAAAATGTCAAGACAGAGATTCTAATGTCTTTCCCAAGTTATATTAAAAAATCAGCTGCACATTTCAAATCAGATATCAGTGTGAATGGCTGTTTCCCAGCACACATTGCAAATAATATAATCAAAATAAGTCAAGATCAATAAATTGAATCAATTAGTTAAAAATATAACCTGTCTAATAAAGTGTTTTATAGGAATAATGTGCCTACTTGATGATTAGATAAAGACAGAGTCCATAACGCAGGAAAAAATATTGGGCTTAGCTGAAAGAATTTAACAAACTCTTGAACCTAATATAAAGGTATTAAACAGTGAAAGTCCAAAATCATGAAATGTAGTAGAAAGTCTGAGAGTGGTGAAGAAACTCTAGCATGGCCATTGAGAGGAAATCACTTGGAGGAAGCATCACTCTCTCCAAACCCTCAGCAACTGAGTGAGTCCAAGAACTGAGGTCTTTTCAGGGATCAAAGAAGAGAACAAAATAAGCACTAGAATCCACCAAAAGTGAGTGATACTCACAGGAGTTGGGAGATGACTAATCCAATAATCCTGAGATTTATAAAGGACATTTGGGAACTTTGCATGGTCTGAAGATATGGCAGGGCAACAGCTATTCCCTAATTATCCAACAGCCAATAAGGAAAACATGAAGAATCTCAGCAAATACCAGTCTGTCCAGGAATCAGAGTTATTCCTTTGTGCTCATGTGTTTTCTACAAAAATGCCAAGCTACCATTATATTGAAGTTTGAAAGCCATTATTATTATGGATATGTGTGCATGTGGTAAAGTATATTCTAGGCTTTGGAACCAGGGTGCTTTTATAGCTACTATACTTCTACTGTCTGCCCCCTGTAGTTCTGGAGTTTTATAGCTGAGTTCTCTCCTTATTTTCACCACAGTGAATCAACTAAACCACCTCTCAGCTATTTTCAAACTATCCTGCCAGGTGCATGTATTTTTTTTAATTTATTTATTTATTTCTAGTTTACCACACATGGTTCTACATAGTTTTGAGTTCCAGATTTTCTCCCTTCCCTCCTCCCTCCCTCCCCAAGATGGCATGGAATCTCATATAACTGTCATGTATAACTTCTCATTGAATTAATTTATGCACTAGTCAAGTTGTGGAGAAGAATTTTGACCAATGGACTGAATCATGAGAAAGAAGAAACAGAACCAAAAAAAAAAAACAACCCAAAAACAAAAACAAAAAAGAAGCAAAAAAGGTGAGCATGTAGTGCACCTCGATCTGTATTCAAACTTCACAGTTCTTTCTCTGGATGAAGATAGCATTCTCCATCGTGAGTCTCCTGGAGTTGTCCTTGCCCCTTAGGTTGCTGAGAAGAGCGCAGTATGTCAGGGTTGGTCCTCACGGAATCCATATATCTGTGGCTGTGCACAATGTTCTCCTGGCTCTGCTCTGCTCACTCAGCATTGTGTCGTGTAGGTTTTTCCAGGTTGATACAAAGTCTGCATCATCCCCACTTCTTATGGCACAATAGTGTTCCATCACCTTCATATACCACAGCTTGTTCAGCCATTCCCCAATTGATGGGCATCCCTTTGATTTCCAATTCTTGGCTACCACAAAAAGAGCTGCTATAAATATCCTTGTACATATGGGTCCTTTTCCCGCTTGTGTGATTTCTTTGGGATACAACCCCAGAAGTGGTATTGCTGGGTCAAAGGGTATGAACATATCTATAGCCCTTTGGGCATAGTTCCAAACTGCTCTCCAAAATGGCTGGATCAGCTCACAACTCCACCAGCAATGCAACAATGTTCCAATTTCCCCACATCCTTTCCAGCATTTATCATTTTCCTGTTTTGTTATTTTAGCCAATCTGACAGGAGAGATGTGGTATCTAAAAGTTGTTTTGATTTGCATTTCTCTAATCAGTAGTGATCCAGAGCATTTTTTCATATGCCTATAGATAGCTTTAATTTCTTCCTCTGAAAACTGCCTGTTCATATCCTTTGACCATTTCTCAATTGGGGAATGGCTTGTATTCCTATATATTTGGCTCAGTTCCCTGTATATTTTAGAAATGAGGCCTTTATCAGAGATACTAGTTGTAAAGATTTTCTCCCAATTTTCTGCTTCCCTCCTAATTCTTGTTGCATTGGCTTTTTTTGTACAAAACATTTCAATTTGACATAATCAAAATTATCCATTTTGCATTTTGTAATGCTCTCTGTCTCTTGTTGGGTCATGAATTATTTACTTTTCCATAAATCTGATAAGTAAACCATTCCTTGCTTTCCCAAATTACTTATAGTGTCGGCTTTTACTCCTAAATCATGAATGCTAGGTGCATGTGACACCACATTCTAGCTCCCCTTTCTATGGTGTCTTTTGCCCATAGAACATAAGCTCCTTGACAATAGAGACTGTCTTGCTGCACCTTCAGCACACCATTCAGTACCTGACACATAGTCTCACTTGATAAATGCTTTTTTTAAAAATTCATTTTAATGAATTTTTTAATTCACTCATTACATTCATTAATAATTCTGTTTGCTAAAACTTAATTGAGACCACAGACTGAAAATCAATGTGAGCATACCAGTTAAGGTTAATGACAACACTAGAAACACAGGGTCGCATTTATTTTCTTAGAAACCTGAGGGAAACTACTCAGCTATCCTCAGGACATCCCAACCTTTTAATGTGACAGCAAATTAGAGTGGTCCCATATTAGTTACTAAACTAGTATTCTTCCTGCTCTAGCAGGAGATTTTAGGTAGTACTCCCAAAGCACCAGAACTGCTTCCAACTCAGCCCCCATGCCTATCGGAGAGAGAAGAAATCTTTGTGGTGAAGGGGCCTACCTTCCTGATTACCAGTAGAGTCAACAGCTGACCAAGTACCACCAACAATCACATAGGTGCAGAAGCCCCTGGAGTGGTAGCACTTTCCAAACCCTCAGTTTTGCTTCCAAACCAGCTCTTACAGCTGTTAGCCAACTCCTGTGGATAAAGAAAACGTAATTCTTACTGTCAATCAGGTGAAACAAATGGGCCAAGAAATCCAGTTGACCTGAAGAAGTAAGGCAGCTGGAGAGTGACAGAAGGCGACAGGTACCAGGCAAATCAAACTACTACTATCACCACTATCTTAATTATCACCACTCTTCAGATCTTGATGGTCACAACAGAAGACAGTGAAGACAAGAGCCTCAGGAATAACAATGTTTCCAGCCAAAAGGCCTCAGTCATCATCCTGGCAAGCACCTCTGTAGAGACAACAGCCTTGAAATTATTTCTGTAGGTGCTACAGCCACAGTTACCTAGAAGTAAAAGTTGTTGCTACCAGAGTCTTTGCCACCATAAAATGGTTCTACATCAGAAATATGATTTTATCAGTGGAATGGCCTTATAAGGAGAGACATCAACTACTTTGCCA
The DNA here is from genome assembly GCF_011100635.1 of Trichosurus vulpecula. Taxonomy (NCBI): domain Eukaryota; kingdom Metazoa; phylum Chordata; class Mammalia; order Diprotodontia; family Phalangeridae; genus Trichosurus; species Trichosurus vulpecula. Next base: position 319,597,531 of record NC_050576.1, on the reverse strand, counting down.
CTAAGAGTCACAGAACTTTTTTCATCTGACTCATACCTGTAACTTTCCATATGTGTTGTCTTTTCCATTAGAATGTTTGCTCCTTAAGATCAAGGATTGTCTTTTTTTTTATAATTTTATATCTATCAATTAGCACCATGCTTTGCAGATAGTAGGCACTTAATAAATGTTTCATTCATTCATTCATGCTACATTCTTTTTTTCTGCCAGATACCAAAATGTAATTAATGCTTTACTCTAGTCATAATGTCTACTTTTAACATTGTTAGGAATTTAATCTTTTAAAAAGCCTTTTGATATTCACCTTGATTAGAAAACATACAGTATAAACAATACACATTTTTTTTATAGAATCAGCCCAGTCTTGTAGACTAACTTTAAAATAAATTGACACTTTCCTAGAGAGTAAATTTTATTTGTTAATCAAGTTTCTGGAAACTTCAAACTCATTGATTGATGTTACTAACCCAATCCCTTCTCAGAAATAAATTGCCTTTTTGGTAGGGAAATCATAACTCAGATGTCAAGTTATACATACTTTAGTTGGTCTGTGATTACTACCCATCTCTGCCTTTTCATCATATATGCAGCTAATCTTTGTCCTATAATATTTATGCCAGATGGACCTCAAGCAATATGCTAAAGACTCTCTTTTAGACCAGGGTGACTTAAACTTTTTCCATTCCTGACCAGTTTTTGCATTTTGGCCCCCTTCCTTGGCATCGCAAGACCTGAGGGCACCCATAGTGCAAAATGCATATGCTTTGTGTTCAGAACCAAGGCAGCAGTGAAATTGTGAGATATAATATGGGCAAGCACTGTCAGAAACACCTCAGATTAATTATGTATTTGATATTTAATTAATTTTTGGTTGTTGCATGTTCAGAAACATTTTACTGTATATGGGGTCACAACCCACAGTTTAAGAAGTGCTGCTTTAGACAAAATGATTCTTTGCATTTTTAATGTCATGGAACCCAGTGGATAGGTAGTGAAGGCTCTGGAACACTTGTATGAATAATGTTTCTAGATTTAAGAAAATAAAACTAGTCACATATAGAAAAACTAAGTATACTGAATTACTAATAGCATATTAAAAATGACTTCTCAGACTCCTGGTTAAGTATCACTGATAGACATTATATGGATAACATTGAAGCATATATGCTTTCCATCAATTACACATTATAGTGGATCCATGCCTGGCCCCCTCTTTCTTTTGAATTCACATTTCTTGGAGAGTATATTATGCATCTTTTGCAGCCCAGCTCCTTATTAGTAATAAGCTATTGCCTGTTCACACCCACCATCAATCAGCCAATCTACATTTACTTATTGAATACTCATTTCATTACCTATTGGGTGACCTGAAAGTTAAAAATCTTTTGAAACTGTTATGCAAAGCTTTGTTGTCATGTGATATCAATACAAGAATTTGTATATGTTATGTATATTTTAAGATGTTTGTTTCAGGGGGAAGCATTGGGTTTTTTAAAGCCTTTTGGATTTACCCAGATGTAACTCAGGCAGAGACCTTTCTTTCTATTTCTGTATCTAGTTCATTGTCCATTTGTAATGTCTGCTGAAGATATATGTATTAAGGGACTGGATCTATAACTTTGCTATCCAACGGCATATCAGAGACCAACCAACAAGTAATTTTTCTACACCTTTTTTTTTCTTGCATGGAGTTAAAATAGTTAAAAAAAACTTAGGAGATATTTCAAGTATTTAGCAAATATACAGACATAGATGTATCTATAGATCTATGGATATACAAATGCAAATTTATAGATAAACATATAAATACACATCTAGAAACAATTGATTATCTGGAATTAAAATCCTAATGATATTTTTGTGGAAGCAAGGTTAAGATTACAAAAGAGAAAGTGAAAGACAGACAGGAAGAGAGAGAGAAAGTAAAGACAGATAGACACATACACACACATACACATATACACACACAGAACTCTGAATTAGGAAGCAAAAATCTGAGATCAAGCACTAATAAGTTTATTTTTATTGTCCCTTCCTGTTTAAAAATTATGGAGTCCAAAGATCAATTAATCAATAAAAAAGAATATATTGAATGATTACTCTGTAGAATTCACTTTGCTAGTCAGGGTATATAAATAAAAATACATCACAGTGCCCGTCCTCAAGGAGCTTGCCTCAGTCTTTCTCTCCTCACCAGTAGTTTGCTTTTATAACTTCCCCTCATCTGCCCTCCCTTCTATTAGTCTCTTTGCCCCCCCTTTACTTGATCTTCTCCTCTCCTATTTCCACACAGGGTAAGAAATTTCTATATTCAACGGATTTTATAAATGATTCTCTCTCTGAGCCAGTACTGATGAAAGTATGGTTCAAGCAATGCTTGCTGCCCACTGTCCCATCTTTCTGTTCACTATAATAGGTCTTTTTCACCCCTTCATGTGAAAAATATTGCGCTATTCTACCACTCCCTATCTTCTGTACCCATCATACTCCTCTTTCTCATAAAGGATTAAAGGAGGGAGAGGATAGACAGGAGGAAGAACAGGATGGAGGGAAATGTATAGGTAGTAATCATAACTGTAATGTGAATGTGATGAATTCTCCAATAAAATGGAAGCACATAACAGAGTGGTCCAAAAATTCAAAATGTCGCTTATAAGGAACACATTTGAAGCAGTGACAAACACAGAGTAAAGGTGAGGGGCTAGAACAGAATCTATTATGCTTCCTTAATGGCAACCACACTGGCATACCCAGGATGGCTGCTTGGGCAGGTTCTTTTATCTGCTTTACTAAGGAATGATAGCTGTTTCAGGGTTTAGCAATCTTTCTTTTTTAATCACATAAAATACAAACAAAGGAAATACAAACAAAGGAAATAAAGACCAACACACAGGCCTCTACTGCCTGAATCAAAGCTTTACATCCACCACTGAATTGAGAGAACCTTTACCTCTGAGGAGTCAGGGAGCTCTGAACACACGGCAACTCAGAGTTGTGACCAAGGAATCACAACATTTTTCTCCTAAATGAACCCCCAAAGAAAAAGCTAACTGCTCACCATACATACTCTTTCACCTAATAGGCTCAGAGCCAGAAGGCATCCCAACCCTACTCATTGCCTGATTACCTTATCGATAAAAGGTGTGCAAGCCTTCCGACAAGCAAGCAAGCTTCCCTTAATGGGCTCCACATGATGCTTATTAATGGGTGGGGAAGATCTTTTACCCTCCATTAATATTACAGCTTCACCTAAAGTTAAAGAAGCAGGGGTAATAATCCTGATCTCAGAAAAAGTAAGAGCAAAAATAGACCTAATTACATACCAACTCGGATAGCACTCAATTTTTAAAGGAGAAGATAAGTTACAGAAAGAAACAAAGCAAACTATAGTAGTGGGGGACCTCTGCTGTCCCATTTAGAATAGGATAAATCCAACAAAAAAAATAAACAAGAAGGAAACAAAGGAAGCAAATAAAATACTAAAAAAAATTGAGGATGACAGACCTTTGGCATAATTTAAACATAAAGAGTGACACCATAATCAAAAAAGAAAATAAAGGAATAGTATACCTGTTATATCTATGAGAAAAGGAAGAATTCATGACTAAATATGAGATAGAGACCATTACAAAATGTAAAATAGATAATTTTGATTAAATTAAAAAGCTTTTGTACAAACAAAACTGATTCAACTAAGATTATAAAGAAAGGAGAAAATGGGAAACAATCTTTACAGCAAGTGTTTCTCATAAAGGCCTTAATTCTCAAATGTATAGAGGAATGAGTCAAATCTATAAGAATCCAAGCCATTCCCCAATTAATAAAATGTCAAAAGAGATGAGCAAGCAGTTTCAGATGAAGAAATCAAAGTTGTCTATGGACATGTGGAGAAATGCTTTTAATCACTTTTGTTTACAGAAATGAAAATTAAAAGATCTATGCTGAGGTACCATTTCACACTTATCAAATTGGCCAATATGACAGAAAAGGAAAATGATGAATACTAAAAAGATATGGGGAAATTGGAACACATGCATTGTTGGTGGAGTTATGAACTGATCCAACCATTCTGGAGAGCAATTTGGAATTATTCCCAAAGTGCAACCAAACTGTGCACAGCTTTGGATACAACAATCATACTACTAGGTCTGCATCCCAAAGAGATCATAAAAAGGGGGAAAGGACATGTATATGCATTTTGTGTTTTAGTGTCTTTTTGGTTCTTCCAAGGTGGTATGACCTAAGGAGAAGTATGCTCTTTGCTTTCCTTGTCTGTGCTCTGGTCAGCAAGTGACCACAAAATTCTTTTCTGCCCCAGAATTGTGACCAGGGTCCCTGCTTTCCTGTGTCCACAAATCCTCTCACTCTGTATGGCCCTGGAAATGTAACATTGGTCCCTGCTCTCCTGAATAACGAGCCTTGGTGCTCCTTTCTGCCTCAAAACTGAGAACATGGCCTCTACACCCTTATGACTGATTAAAAGCACTCTTATAAGCCCTGGAACTGTGACCAGGGTCCCCTACTCCACTGTTGCTGCATGTTCTAGTGAGCTAGTGCACCTCTTCACCCTGGGACTGAGGCTTCTGAACTATGAATGACCAATGCAACAGTGTCCTGCACCCAGTGACAGCACAGGGCCCCCTATAATCTTCTGACCAGTTGTTTAACCCCCTTGTCAGCTATGGGCTCAGAACTTCTGCAGCTGCTGCTGACACTGATGTAGCTGCCTCCAAAGTCTGTTGCTGGCTTTCCAGGGCACAACTAGAGATGTACTATGTACCATGCCAGACAAACCTTTCTTGAAGACCTCCTAAATTGTCTTGGGCTAGAAAAGTGTTTCACCCCCAACCTTATGGGTGTTCTGCAGCTCTAGAAATTGATTTGAGGCATTATTTTAAAGTTATTTGGAGTGGAATTTGGGAGAATCCTAGTGAGTTCCTGCCTTTTCTCTGCCATCCAATTTCTTATTTTTGAAAGTAACTTAATGAGCATTGTAAAATACTGTTAGGGGCCCCAAAAAGCAATGGAACTGAGAATGGTACTGATATATAACAAACAAAATAAGGACATAAAGTTATCAAAGTATTTTTACTTTGAAAATATTATTTTTTTCCAATTAAACACTGTTAACTACCACCCCAATGGGATTTGGAGACAAAGATGATGAAAGAATAAATTATACCTGCTATATTTCCTGGTCTTGTGATCTCTTTGCTCATGCTTTCACTTTTAGTGGTTTCCGAGTAGGTCAACAACAACAATCATTTTCAATAATTGTCATGGAATTGGTGATAGAAAATGCAGGGCAACTTTGGAGGTCAGTTGCCCTAGAGTAGAAATGTTTGAAGACAAGGTAGAATATTTGTTTTTACAGTACACAGTAGGCCAATATAGCTGAATTTCCTAATTTTTTCTACAAAAGGAAATAAAAGATAAAATAATTAAATAGTATAAATACACAAATATTAGATGATCTGCAAGACTTCAGAAAATTATTACACATTAATCACATTAAAGCACTTTTTTCAATCACTTGGGTCACATCATCATTGTGGACTACATTTTAATACAACCAATGAATGTCCTAATATGTATGTTCCTTTTTTCAACTTAAGAAAAACAGCACATTTTTATTATATAGCATAAGACAACATCTTCATTTAAAAAAAAAAAACAAATATGTCTTCTCTAATTTTAACAATACAGGATGTTTTTTCCCCTCTAAATCACAGACTCTAGATCTGTCACACTCCCTACCACTGATGAAAATTTGATCTCCTGTGTTAAACAACCAGAATTTGTAATATCTTCATCTTACTTGCTTCTCTGTGGCCCTCATCTCATTATTTCCTCTGAGTTTGCAGCAAGATATCATTTCTATCTTCCCTCCCCCTATGATGTATATGCCAAGCTAGGTCTGATTCAGAAATCAAAACAAACAACCTCTTTACTTTAGATCTCCCAGAGCCAATATTTCTAGAGAAAGATATCCAGTCCTAACTCCAAGTAGAGAAATAATTCTTGTTCAATTCTATTATGTTCCTTTGGTAGTTTTTGTTGTTGTTGTTGTTGGGAGGGGAGGGGTGCTGTGGGGTAATTTTCATTCTGAGTCATCCTGCTGCTCCTCTCGTCATTCTTTTCCTTCCTTTCCCTTCCCTTCCCATTTCATTTTTCTTTACCTTTGCTTTGCTTTATGCCCTTTCCTTTTTTTTTAAACTCAAAATTTGTGGTGTCTTTGGTGTAGCAAACTTAGAAGAAGACCTTACCCTCCCAATGCTGAGTGGCAATTAAGAGTCTCAGATGTTGTTTGAAGGGGAAAAGTTACTTGAGGCATTGAAAAGTTAAGTAATTTCCCGAAGTGTACACACAAATTTTATGTCAGAGTCTTCCCCATTCTAAAGCAAATTTGTTATGTATTATGTCTCCAAAATCTGAAATGTAGTTTATGGGTACTTAATAAGTTATTTTGGTCTGTTTTATTTACAAAAATGTTTTAATTCCCTTTTTGCACTTGTTTTTGACTGAAAGCTCCCACAGGGCAAAATATGTATTAATTTTTGTATGTGTAGAACCATTTTGGTTGGCATCAATTAGCCCAAGTTATAAATTAATCCCACATTTAAAGAAAGAATTACTATTCTTCACAGGGGGTGGAGGGGATTATTGCTATTAACTTATAATTGTCTCAGGCAAAGAATTTTCTTTTAAAAACATATACAATGAAAATATTAATATAAGCTACGAAGAAACAAAAAATATTCAGTAAATTTGGGTATGTGGTCACATTTGACTAGTTGTAATTTTTTTTTTAAGTCACTATGAGTGGCACAATTTATCATCCTGTCTGTCTTAGACAGCTGCTACCATAGCGCCTCACATAGTAGCAGCCTGATCTTATCAACTTGCATTTTAGAAGCATTTTTTCTGCCTGAAATACAGCACTTATTGCAAGACGAAATTAAATACAACTAGAAAATGCTTTTAAGGAATTTTCTTATGGTTCCAAATTGAAGTTTAATAAGAACATGCATTACAGGATACTACAGGAAAGTAATTCATGAGTGACTGGCATTTCAGGTGTGTGTCGTTAATGCATTGAAAGCCAATCATGATAAGAATAATGATTACTTTCTAAATTCTTTATTATTGAGACCCACATTTTCAGTCTTGTGGGTTATTAGTATTATGGGGTTTTCTTCTTTGCCTTTTGTGCTTATTCTACATGGGGAATGTAATTTGTAATGGTTGATTAGAAAACATATACATGCACACATATAATACATACACAAACAGAAACACATACAGACACACATATACACATACCTTGTATATATTCTATGCTACATATGCATATACTATTTCTATAAATAAATAAATAATAGACATAAAATGACAAACACGTATATATGTATACTCATATGCACATACATATATGTATACGTATATATGTGTGTGTTTCCCTTAATTGTCATCCAATTAAAACAGGAACTATATTATTGTTCAACTTTTTAATCTTTTGCCAATATGTGTAAGTATATGTATATGTGTATATACATACTTACACATATATACACATATATAATATTCATATAATATATTGCACTTGATTATCTCAGTGCTGACAAACACTCAAACAAAGAACAGTGAAAAATCCCATTTTACCTGCCCCATTTGAACAAATTCCAGAATCATTAAAGGCACTTAAGAGAAGAACAGCAAAATGTCGTACCTTAATTACTGATATATATGTATGCAGATGTGTGTGTATTCATAGTACAAGCTATATGGGAGAGATGAATTTGTTATTCAGCCATTTAGTGTATCTGACTATTTGTAACTATGTGGACTATACTGTCTATAGGTTTTTCTTAGCAAAGATACTGGAGTGGTTTGTCATTTCCTTCTCTGGGACAGGTGAAAAGGATAGGTAAAAAAAATGAGAGATTTGATAGCAAAGAATAACTTCTAGCTAAGGGTGTCCAAGAAGATTTAAAAGATGAGGGGATCCTTGGTTTCACTTTTGAAAGAAGAGAGGGACTTCGTCGTGCAAAAAAAAAATATGGAGAGAATTGATTCTAAACACAGGGGTAGGCTTAGACAAACACACATAAAAGGAAGAAGGGAGAATCCTGTTCAGCATTTATTATGTGCCTATTTTGAGCAAGAAAGTGTGTTAAGCACTCTGAATAGATGAAGAAAAAAAATAATCCATGCCCTCGAATACTTTTCTTTATTACTAAGGAAAATAAGATTGTGGAATAAGAAAATGAGAAGCATCATGAGAAGAGGATTTTTCTAAAATCCACTTTGTAGGAAATTTATTAAGAGTTGCCCAAATATCTGTTGGGAGAATGTTAGGCTTAAGATCTGAAAGATACTGGCTATTGGAAGAATTAGCTTCTCTGTTTCTGATAATAACACAGAATTTTTATATATGAGAAGTATGCAGGCTGGTTTTCCTCTTAGAGTAGGAGGTGAAAGAAAAGGATGACCACATCCCCTTAAAGTTATCAGAAGTAAAACAATCATTTGATAAAATAGAAGAAATGCCTGAAGTTTTAGAAAAACATAGATAAAACAGAACGGCAAGGCAAGGTAAGGAAAAAAGAAGAAAAGACAAGTGGAAAAAAAGGAGAATCTGAAGAATTCAAGAGGAATCCTGATCATTATGAGGAATGTCTAGGTTAGAACAATTTCAACACTCCTTCTATATAAATACAGAAGAGATCTACTGCGTATTTGACATGCAAATTATCTCTATAGATGGTTGAGATTAATACATTCAGCAGAAAACATTTTGAATTCCAAGCAGTGATGAGGTAAATTCAAAGACTGTTTTAGAATAAAGGTCATTCAGAATGGATCAGTGCTAGATGAGAAAAGAAGTGGCAGCACATGAATCCATATTACAAAATAGCAAAGACAACATGTATCATCTTTAAATAGGCAGCTGATATCCCAATGCAAATATCCTGTACATGAAGAAAAACTTTATAACACTTGTCAAGCCTCATGAGCACAAGCCACTCCTAGTAATTCATACAAATACAAATGATATAATCAGAAAGAACTTCTTTGGATTATGAAGTCTTGTACAAGAATCTCATGTTCTTAGGAAGATAGACAGTGTTAGATCAATGATGACTCTTGAATGTAAAGGTCTCTGGAAAAACTAAAATGAGTTTCATACATACAGGGATCTGAGGTACCTATAGGACATTCAGATCAAAATGTCCAACAGATAGTTTATGAAGTTTCACTGGAATTTGCAGATAGACCATTTCTGAATATCTTCATCTGGGAGTCATTTGCATAGATTTGGTAGAAACTAATGAGACAACAAAATGAGAGAATATTAAAAAAGAAAATAAGTTAACATAGCATTAAAGATATAGCATTAACATAGTATTAAAGATTGAACTATACTCACAGTTAGTTGGCATTACACTTATAATGAACCCACAAAGGAGACTGAGGAGGATTTTATCCAGGAAGAAAACGTGATTGACCTCCCATCAACATAATTTAGAAAATAACATCAAATTTGGCAATTAAGAGATCATTGGTAGTATCAGAGAGAGAAGATTCCTTTTACATTAAAGACAGTTTAGAAGAAAGTAGAAGGAGAAGAAATGAAACTACAGAGCATATTTCACAATTCCAAAGTTTGTTTAAGAAAGGGAAGATATATGCAGCATGACAACTAGTCAGAGTGATAGGTTTGGGTTGTCTTAATGGTGAAAGAGCTTAGGATGATTTTGTAGACATCAGGGAAAATCAATGAGGCAGCTAGGTGGCTCAGTGGATAAAGCCCTAGGTCTCGAGTCAGGATGAACTAAGTTCAAATCCAGCCTCAGATACTTAGTATTTGTGTGACCCTGAGTAAGTCACTTAAGCTCTGTTTCCCTTAATCCACTAGGGAAGGAAATGGTAAATCACCCCATGGACAGAGTTACATAGAGTCAGATATCACTGAATCACTGAACAACAAAAATTGTAGAAAGAAACTGGAGGAGTCATGTGAAGATGAAATCAAGAGTAAATGCAGAGAAGTAAGGAAGAAAAGTCACCATGACTTACATTGAGGAATAGTGGGGAGTAATGGAAAGAAATTGTGAGATGAGGAAGGGAGATGAAGCAAATCAAAGGGAATAGACTTGATTGCACAGGTAAAGTAGGAAGTGAGGTCTTCAGCTGATAGATTGAGGAAAATGATTTAATTGAGTATTAGAAGGGAAAAGGAAAATTTTAATTAAATAGCTATTGGGGAGAGTTGCCTAGGAAATCAAATATAGAGGAGTAAAAAGATGTCCTTGATTCAAACTGGTAAGTTTAGATGTCACAAACTTATAACAGACTAACTCATCACAGTTATATATTTTCCAATAAGTAACATATGAATCAAAGTAAAATTGAGGGATTGTGAAGTGATCCATGGGCAGATTTTGGCAAGACATGAGGGGATACAAAAAGATAACTAGGATTGATATATTAGAATGTAATGTGGGGTTGAGCTTGTTCATTAAAGTATAGAGATTGGAAGGTGAGGAGAGTGAAAGGGGGTCATGTCCTGAAAAATAAAAGAAGATGAGTAAATTAATATAATAGTGAAGATAAATAATAAATTAGTAGGAGTAATGCATAGGGAGACACAGGATGTTATTATTGGATAAATTCCAGAATTCTTGACAATGGCAGTGCGACACTCATCATAAAGGCAATATCAAAAACTTGAATATGCCTGTGGCTAGTCACTAGGATATGGATTCAGTGAAACATTTAGATGAGACCTAAGCTGAGGTAATTTTGCTGAGTGAGAATGAGAAGAGTCTGGAAAATAACAATAAATAAGAGGAACTATTCTGATTCCAACACATTAAGTGGGGTGGGGACTGAGAAAAAAAGTATAAAAATACTAGAAAAGATAACAACGGACGGCATATCATCCAGTGGATCTGAGTCTCACTGAGATCCAGAAGATGAAGATATGCATTTCAGACTTGGGAGAGAAGGGAATAGTTTACTTGTTAGACTTATGGACAATGGAAGAATTTGTGACTAAACAAGAGATAGAGAGCATTACAAAATGCAAAATGGTTAATTTTGATTATGTTAACTCAAAAGTTTTTGTGCAAACAAAGCCAATGCAAGCAAGATTAAGAGGGAAGCAGAAAATTGGTAAATATTTTTTATAACCAGTGCATTTGACAAAGGCCTCAACTCTAAAATATATAGGGAACTAAATTAAGTTTATAAGAAGACAAGTCATTCCCCAATTGATAAATGGTCAAAGGATATGAACAGGCAGTTTTCAGAGAAAGAAATTAAAGATATCTATAGTTAAGTGAAAAAAAGCTCTAAATCACTATTGATTAGAACAATGCAAATGAAAACAACTCTTAGGTACCACATCTCTCCTGTCAGATTGGCTAACACGTCAAAACAGGAAAATGATAAATGCTGGAGAAGATGTGGGAAAATTGGAAGACTATTGCATTGTTGGTGGAGTTGTGAACTGATCCAACCATTCTGGAGAGCATTTTGGAACGATGCCTAAAAGGCAATATCACCAGAAATAACACTTCTAGTGCTGTATTCCAAAGAGATCATACGGGGGGAACAGGACCCATATGTACAAAAATATTAATAGCAGCTCTCTTGTGCTAGCAAAGAATTGGAAATCAAGGGGATGTCAATCAATTGGGGAATGGCTAAACAAATAGTGGTATATGAATGTAATGGAATACTATTGCAATGAGGAGCAGAGCCAAGATTGCAACTGGAAAGCAGGGACTTGCTTAAGCTGTCCCCCAAATCCCTCCAAACACCTGTCAAAAATGGCTCTGAACAAATTCTAGAGCTTCAGAAACCATGAAATAGCAGAGGGAAGCAGGTCTCCAGCCAAGGCCAGCCTGGATGGTCTCTGCGAAGGATCTATCACACAGTGCTGGGAGCAGAGCACAGCCCAGTGTGGGCCACGCTGGGACAGACTAGACCGGTTGTGGCAGAGCTTGCTGTGACAGTGGAGAAGAAGTAGCTCTGAAAACAGCAGAAAAGCCACTAAAGCTTGGGACAAAGCATTCTGTACTCTACAAGCAGTCATACCCTGACAAAAACCACAAATTTCAAGTAGTTGGCTGGGAACATGGCCAGGCAGCACAAAAGGACACAGACTCAGACTCAGACTCTAAAATCTTTTTTTGGTGACAAAGAAGATCAAAACATAGAGCCACAAGAAGTCAACAAAGTCAAAGTACCTACATCAAAAGCCTCCAAGAAAAATAGGAATTGGTCTCAGGCCATGGAAGAGCTCAAAAAGGATTTGGAAGAGGAAGTAAGAGAAGTAGAGGAAAAATTGGGAAGAGAAATAAGAGTGATGCAAGAAAAACATAAAAAAACAAGTCAATGACTTGCTAAAGGAGACCCAAAAAATACTGAAGAAAATGACACCTTAAAAAATAGACTAACTGAAATGGCAAAATAGCTCCAAAAAGCCAATGAGGAGAAGAATGCCTCAAAAAGCAGAATTACCCAAATGGAAAAGGAGATCAAAAGACCACTGAAGAAAATAACACCTTCAAAATTAGATTGGAAAATGTGGAAGCTAGAGACATTATGAGAAATCAAGATATTATAAAGTAGAACCAAAGGAATGAAAAAATGGAAGACAATGTGAAATATCTCATTGGAAAAACCACTGACCTGGAGAACAGATCCAGGAGAGATAATTTAAAAATTTTTGGACTACCTGAAAGCCATGATCTAGAAAAGATCCTCGACATCATGTTTCAAGAAATTATCAAGGAAACCTACCCTAATATTCTAGAGCCAGAGGGCAAAATAGAAATTGAAAGAATCCACCAATTCCCTCTTGAAAAATATCCCAAAAAGAAAACTCCTAGGAATATTGTTGCCAAATTCCAGAGTTCCCAGGTCAAGGAGAAAATACTGCAAGGAGCCAGAAAGAAAAAAAAAATTGAGTATTATGGAAACACAACCAGCATAATACAAGACCTAGCAGCTTCTACATTAAAGGATTGAAGGGCATGCAATATGATATTCCACAGGCGAAAGGAGCTAGGATTAAAACCAAGAATCACCTACCCACCAAAACAGTATAATGCTCCAAGGCAAAATGTGGATTTTCATTAAAATAGAGGACTTTCAAGCTTTCTCAGTGAAAAGACCAGAGCTGAATAGAAAATTTGACTTTCAAACACAAGAATCAAGAGAAGAATGAAAAGGTAAACAAGAAAGAGAAATCATAAGGGACTTACTAAAGTTGAACTGTTTTGTTTCCATTCCGACATGGAAAGATGATGTGTATGATTCATGAGACCTCAGTATTAGGGTAGTTGAAGGGAATATGCATATATATGTGTGTGTGTATATATATATATATACACACACACACACATATATATACATATATATCTATATATGTATATATATATATACACACACACATATATATACATATATATCTATATATGTATATATATGTATATATATGTGTGTGTGTATATATATCTATATCTATATCTATATCTATATATATATCTATCTATCTATATATATATATCTATATCTATCTATCTATCTATATATATATATATATATATATATATATATATATATATATATATATATATATATATATATATATATATATATATCCTGCTTTACCCAATGACACTTTCAGGAATTTTCCCTTGAATCACAGTGGTGACTTATTCTAGGCTGACTTGACGTATCTCACTCTCACTGAAAGACCATTTGGTCATTGATTTTATTGTCTAGCATGTGCTAATATGTACAATTTCTCTTATTTCTGTGTGTTAGCTTAGACAAATGGATTTATTCATTATTCACTATGCATGGATCATCTTTGTATAACTGGCATTTATTGGGAAAGGAGTCAAGCTTTTGGATCTCTAGCTTGTGGCATTCCTTTCACATTAAAGGAATAATGACCAGGATCACATCATGTACCTAAAAAATTATTCCTCTTACACAAAAATACCACTTTTGTGAGGGCAGATAAATATAATTTTATCCCATTATTCCTTTTCTGAGGATCATAGAACAGCCAGCTTTATGTCCTCAAAAACCTACTCTTCTACTCTCAGGAATGGAAGTGTCCCTTAGACAATGGTTGGTGGAAGGATATCCAGAGTCAGAAATTGTGCCAATAGAAACGAGATATGTTAGCATAACTTTTTTTGGGGGGGTATAAAACAAGTTCATTCTATGTACAGTGGGACAATATGAATGAAAATACAGGGAAAAAAAAAAAAAACAAGAACAGGAGTTCTAGAGGAGTTTAATTTTCATGAAATGCAGTCTCCATGATAGACAATACTGCGAGATAAGGCTGAACTGGTTTGGTTGGATCAGAATGTGAAGGAATATGAATTCTCAGAATGATCTGGGTATACATTTAGAACAATTGTGAACCGCTGTTGGTTTTTGAGAAGAGAAGTAACATTAAAATACTATACTAGGAAGATTACTTGCAAAGATGAATGGAGAATGAGTTTTAAGACAGTAAGACCACACGTCATAATACTAAAGTGGTAGAGATTAGAAGAATTGAGAGCCTTCTTAGGGTGCTTACAGTAGGGATGAATTGTCAGAACTAAGTGGAAGGGATATTGCAGAGGTGGGAATGATATTGATTGAATGTGTGAAGGTAGAGGAGACAGTCAAACGTGACATTAAGAATAAGAATAATGTGAATACATTATATGGAAGTAATAAATAGAAGTAGGGAGGAGGAAAATCTTCAGGAGAAAATGATCAACAAGTTGAATCCCTTAGCCTCGGGCGCCAAGTATGCACTCTCCTCTGAGACTAAAATGACAAATTTATAATCTCACAAAAGTTTTGCTTCTACTCAACTAGCTGAAAGAGCTCACCACACCCAGTGAATACTGTATAGTAGTCTCTTGTCAAGCATTATTTTCCAATGATATTGTATGCTCCCAGAATGATCAGCATGGCTCATATTATACTCTATGCTTGTATAGGGGTATGGATCATAAGGCCCAAGAATAAAATTATAAAATATATATCATTAAATAATACTTCTTTAAAATGAAGATGTAAACTCCTTGAGGGTAGGGACTTTTTATATTTTTTTTTATAATCCTCAGTGGTTGTTGCAGCATCTCACATATAGTAAGGGGTAATAATATTTTATTAGTTGATGTGTGTATATCAAAGAACGTGCAATTTTATCAATGTAAATACTGGTAAAACAGATCATAACCTATCCACACCTCCTTTTCATTTATTTCCCTGGTCTTTATCTAAATGAAAATTTACTACATGAAATTCACCAAAAGTGCTGTGGACCTTTCTTTAGATCTCTTTATATTATGTAAGTATCCTTCACTGTTGCAATACGACTAGTTTATCTCTTCTTCTTATCTGCCACCTCTTACACCACTTGGCTTATGCAATTCTTCATCAGTTATGTACAAAAGCCAAATAGCACCACTCTGCCTTCATTTCTTTTTCCAATATACTTTTAGTGAACTTTCCTTGAATTCCTTAAAAATTATTGTATTCTTTATTTCACAGGCATATAGCACCACTGGAAGTATATTGATGTTTAAAAAATGGCTTTCATTTCAGAGGGGGAAATGGGGTCATTGAAAGTGGTGCGTAATTTACAAAATGCTTTCCAGACTATCTTACTCCTATTTAATTATGTTCCCAGTTCATTATACATCTATGTGCTCATTATTTGCACTCATGTGCTTTCTTTCCACATGTATATGATACTCTGGCAAAAGGAATTCTTCATCAATTCTATTTTTTCTTGTCTAGAGAGTTAGCTTAAGTTGTTTTGAGTAATTATGAATCTAATTTTTAAGACTGTAATGTTCCTGGCCCTGGTGATTCCTGTCCACACCACCATCCATAAACAGAAACATACATTTGGGATAGGATGGGTGGAGTGGAGTAAACATAGTAGAGTGAGGGGATTATTGCATAGGTCTCCCAACACACTTTTTACGCAATAACCTAGAAAACACATCAACCTGAATTCTGATGGGGAAAGTCAAGAAAAAAGGTCACAGTGATTTTTTCCTTGGCCATTCTATCTTAGGAAGAGAAAGACAGGGGTCTGAGGAAACTGGAGGTTCTGGCTAGGTATGCTTCATAGGGACAGCTACAGATGGGGAATACTTCATTTCCTAGGTGCAGAATAGAACCAAACTCCTGACAGGATGAACTGGGGCAAAAATTATCCCAGGGGATTCCTGAACTAGCACTGGGAGCAAGAATGAGCTTTAGAAAGCAGCTTTGTCACCCATTATTGAGTTCAAGATCAGAGATCCAAGAGGGAAAAAATGACTGGAATCTATCCCAGGGCCCTAACTGAGAACTGAGCACAAAACAAAATCTAGAAATGTATCTGGGTGTCTCTAGTCCAAAGAGCAAAGTAAAGTATTTTGTTATCCTTATTTTTTATTATAGCATTTTTTAAATTTTTAGTTTACAACACTCAGTTCTACATAATTTTGAGTTCCAGATTTTCCTCCCTCCCCCCTCCCTCCCCAAGATGGCAAGGAATCCCGTATAGCTTCCATGTATAACTTTGCATTGAATTAATTTACACACTAGTCAAGTTATGGAACAGAACTGTGATCAATGAAATCAATGAGAAAGAAGAAACAGGACCAAAAAAAAACCAACCCCAAAACAAAAACAAAAAAGAGAAAAAGAAAAAAAAGGGGGGGGGAAGGCTAGCATGAAGTGTGCCTCAATCTGCATTCATACTTCATAGTTCTTTCTCTGGATGTAGATAGCATTCTCCATCATGAGTCCTTTGGAGTTGTCTTTGTACCTTGTGTTGCTGAGAAAGGCGAAGTCTGTCAGGGTTGGTCCTCACAGAATCCATATATCTGTGGTTGTGTACAATGTTCTCCAGGATCTGCTCCGCTCACTCAGCATTATGTCGTATAGGTTTTTCCAGGTTGTGATGAAGTCTGTATCATCCCCATTTCTTATGGCACAATAGTATTCCATTACCTTCATATACCACAGCTTGTTCAGCCATTCCCCAATTGATGGGCATCCCTTTGATTTCCAATTCTTAGCTACCACAAAAAGAGCTGCTATAAATATTTTTGTACATATGTGTCCTTTTCCTGCTTGTGTGATTTCTTTGGGATACAACCCCAGAAGTGGTATTGCTGGGCCAAAGGGTATGAACATTTTTATAGCCCTTTAGGCATAGTTCCAATTGCTCTCCAAAATGACTGGATCAGTTCACAACTCCACCAGCAATGTAACAATGTTCCAATTTTCCCACATTCTCTCCAGCATTTATCATTTTCCTGTTTTGTTATTTTAGCCCATCTGACAGGAGATATGTTGTATCTAAGAGTTATTTTGATTTACATTTCTCTAATCAGTAGTGATTTAGAGCATTTTTTCATATGCCTAGAGATATCTTTAATTTCTTCCTCTGAAAACTGCCTGTTCATATCCTTTGACCATTTCTCAATTGGGGAATGACTTTTATTCCTATAAATTTGGCTCAGTTCCCTGTATATTTTAGAAATGAGGCCTTTATCAGAGACACTACTTGTAAAGATTTTCTCCCAATTTTCTGCTTCCCTCCTAATTTTTGTTGCATTGGCTTTTTTTAACCCAGCAACCAACACTGCATTGCAGTAACCTGGGTAGGAGTCCCCAACCAATGGGAGGCAAGTGGTTTAATAAGACTGAAGCTAAATAACCTCCCAGCAAGCTGACAACCAGTGATATTAGCAACAGTATACTCACACTTAAGTATATAAAAGTCAACGGACCCAAACCTGGGTCATGAACTTGAAGAGCTCAGAACAGGAAATCTGTGAACAGACTTCTTCTTAGATCACATAACTTTTGGAGTATTGAAAATTTGCAGTCTGAGTTGTTTAAAAAATGCATAAATTCAGGACAGATATCCCCATCAGAATTAAAAACCAACCAACCAACAAACAAACAAAAAAGGACAAACAAAACATAAAAAAAAAAAACAAACCCAAAAACATAAAGTCCAAACTCAAGGAGTAGGCTGTAACAATGAACAAACAAACCAAAAAAGAAGTAACCTGACCATACAAAAACCATTATAATGACAGGGAAACTCAATATACAAAAACAGAAGGCAATGATTTGAAAACACAAAGCCTCAGAGTAAAAGTACTTATTGAAAACAAACAAAAAGAATTGTTGGAATAGTTGAGACAATTGCTAAAGAAAGAGGGGAAAAAGGGGAAAATTGTTTTTAAAAAGCCAAGACTGGTCATGAGAAAAATGGGGTAGGGGGTGGAATGAGAGAACTATCTAAGAAGGTTGAGTGAACTATTTAAGAAGAACTAAGAACTATCTATCAAGAGGATTAATTGCTTAGGAAAAGTACTACAAAACCTTGCTGAAGTAAATAACTCCTTAAAAACTAGAAGTGGCCAAATAGAAGTTGATAACTTCATGAGATATCATGAAAAATAAAACAGGATCAAAATCTGGAAAAAAATATAAGAAATTATGAAATATCCAGCAGTAAAAGGAAATGCCCTAGAATAGAATGTGAACAGAGATAATTTTTAAATGAACTAGATGAAACCCATGAAAAAACACAAGAATAAGATCTTAAACATCATATTTGTTAAAAATAGAGAAAAATTAAATATACAAAAGAGAGGAATTTCAGAAAGGTAACAGAAAAACAGGGCACTTATATAAACTATAGTGCTAAAAAACAAATGAACAAACAATCCCTACATAACAGAAAGGCACAGTTTCTTACACAATCCTCTGTTCTTTGTTTATCAAAATATATTCATATTTATTAAGTTTGTAATAAAGTAGAAAAAATTATAAAGGAAAAAAATAGAGGAAAATTGCCAAAATGTCTTAGAACCAAAGGAAGAGTATAAATTAAAGAATCTGCTGAACAATTCCTGAAATGTATCTCAAATACTTTAGCCCAAATACCAAATTTTCAGGAGCAAATACTGCACACATAAAGAAAGAATCTAATTAAAAAGACTAAACAGCAATAACTGTAAAAAATGGAGGGTTTGGAATGTGGTGTTCTGGAAGGCAAAGGATCTACAACAACAACCAACAATAATCCAACAAGCAAAATTGAGTATACTGCTGTGTGGAATTAAATGGATATGTAATGAAATAGAGGACTTCCAAGCATTCTTGATGAAAATACTAGAAAGGAACACAAAATTTGACATTTAAACACAAAACTAAAAAAAAAGTACAAAAGGCAAATAAGAATGAAAAATCATAAAGAATCAAAAAATGTTAAACAGTTTAAATTTTATGGGAAGATGATAAAACTAAATCAGAACTATATCATCATAAGGGGTCTTAGAGAAAATCAAATTAGAGAGAAAACCTGTGTGTGATTCTGTTGTTTGTATGATCTAAAAAGGATATTGTAAGAGTTGGGAAGTGTAAAGCACCGGGAGAAAGGGAGGAGGGAGAGGAAGAATGGTGAATATTGCCTAACAAAATTGGGGGATACAAGGAAGATTTTATAAATGGAGAGAACAAAGGGTAACACTTAATCACACCCATATGGACTGGTTCAAGGAGAGAAGAATACACAAAGATAGGTGGGTATGAAAATTCATACTGTCCATGAGGGAAGTAGCATGGAAAAGGGTTAAGAGAAATAGGTGGAGGATAATAAGTTTATATTAAGGAAAGTAGTGGTCAGAAGCAAAATAGACTCTTAAATAGGAAACAGAATTGAAAAAAGACAGAAATATAACTATCATGGAATAGGATAAGGACAAATGCACCTAACAGTTAAAACTGAATGTAAAAACAACTTTTTGGGTGCATCCACTTTTAGAAATTTGAGTTCCAAATTCTCTCCCTTCTTCCCTCCCCATCCACCCTCCCTAAAAAGGCAAGCAATTCAACATAGGCCACACATGTATCATTATGCAAAATACTTCCATAACAGTCATGTTGTGAAAACTAATTATATTTCCCTCCACCTTATCCTCTCCCCCTTTATTCAATTTTCTCCCTTGATCATGTCCGTTTTCAAAAGTGTTTGCTTTTGATTACCTTCTCCCCCAATCTGCCCTCTCTTCTATCATGCCCCCTTTCTTATCACCTTCCCCCTACTTTCCTGTGGGGTGAGATACCCAATTGAGTGTGTATGTTATTCCCTCCACAAGTCAAATCTGATGAGAGAAATATTCACTCATTACCCCTTATCTCCTGCCCTCCCTTCCCTTCCAACAGAAAGGCTTTTTGTTGACACTTTTATGTGAGATAATTTACCCCATCCTATCTCTCCCTTTCTTCCTCTCTCAATATATTCCTCTCTCACCCCTCAATTTTATTTTATTTTTTCAATATTATTCCTTCATATTTAAATCACCCTGTATCCTCTGTCTACATATATATGTATAAATATATATAATATATACGTGTATGTGTGTATATATGTATATGTGTATATATGTGTGTGTATTCATGTGTATATATATATAGTATATATGTATGTGTGTGCGCATATCTGTGTATGTATGTATGTTCCCTTCAAATACCCTAATATTGAGAAAGGTCTCATGAATTACAAACATCATCTTTTCATGTAGGAATGGAAACAATACAGTTAAACTATAGTAACTCCCTTATGATTTCTCTTTCCTGTTCCTTTCCATGCTTCTCTTTATTCTTGTATTTGAAAGTCACATTTTCTATTTAGCTCTGGTCTTTTCATTGAGAAAGCTCGGAAGTCCTCTATTTTATTGAAAATCCATATTTTGCCTTGGAGCATGATACTCAGTTTTGCTGGGTGGGTGATTTTTGGTTTTAATCCTAGCTCCTTTCACCTGTGGAATATCATATTCCATGCCCTTCAAACCCTTAATGTAGAAGCTGCTAGATCTTGTGTTATCCTCATTGTATTTCCACAATGTTCAAACTGTTTCTTTCTGGCTACTTGCAATAGTTTCTCCTTGACCTGGGAACTCTGGAATTTGGCTGCTCTATTTCTAGGAGTTTTGTTTTGGGGATCTTTTTCAAGAGGTGATTGGTGGATTCTTTCAATTTCTATTTTACCCTCTGGTTCTACAATATCAGGGCAGTTTTCCTTGATAGTTTCTTGTATGATGATGTCTAGGGTCTTTTTTTGACCATGGATTTCAGGAAGTCCAATAATTTTTAAATTATCTCTTCTGGATCTATTCTCCAGGTCAGTGTTTTTTCCAATGAGGTATTTCAAATTATCTTCCATTTTTTCATTCCTTTGGTTCTCTTTTATACTTTCTTGTTTTCTCATAAAGTCACTAGCTTCCACTTGCTCCAATCTGACATTTAAGGTGGTATTTTCTTCAGTGGTCTTTTGTACCTCCTTTTCCATTTGGCTAATTCTGCCTTTCAAGGAATTCTTCTCCTAATTGGTTTTTTGGAGCTCTTTTGCTATTTGGGTTTCTATTTTTAAGGTGTTATTTTCTTCAGTATTTTTTGGGGTCTCATTTAGAAAGCTATTGAATTGTTTTTTCATGATTTTCTTGCATCACTCTCACTTCTCTTCCCAATTTTTCCTCTACTTCTCTTACTTTCTTTTCCAAATCCTTTTTAAGCTCTTCCAGGGCCTGAGACCAATTGATATTTTTCTTGGAGGTTTTTCATGTAGGCTTTTTGACTTTATCACCTTCTTCTTGCTGTATGGTTAGATCGTCTTTGTCACCAAAATAGATTCAATAGTCTCCATCCTTTTTCACTGCCTGTTCATGTTCCCAGCCAACTACTTGACCCTTGAGCTTTTTGTCAGTGTTTAACTGCTTGTAGAGTAGAGAGTACTTTGTCCCAAGATTTAGGGACTATGCTGTTGTTTTCACAGGTATTTCTCATCCATGGTCACCTGAAGCTGTGCCATACCAGCACTCTTGCTTCCCCAAGAACCACCAACCAGGACTGAGACACAGATCCAAGTAGGGCAAAACAAGAGAACCCTGCCTCTTCATCAGCAACGTGTTCCTTGCATTCTTACTCTGATCTGCTGCTTACTTCCTCCCAAGGGTGGGCCTGGGGCCAGAAGCAACTGCAGCTGGAGCTCTGGAAGCAGCCGCAGGAGTTTCCTGCTGTGCTGGTGGCTGCCTTGGCTGCCACTTCCCATTAACTGTCCCCAAAAGATAACCTAGAAAACACAAATATAATTTCAGCTTTCCTTAAAATGAAAAGGGCTACATTTCTTATTTTATGGACCAGGCCTTAAAACCAAATCACTCTGGCTATCATTGATTGGCCAACAATGGGTCCCAGCCTGATCCTCATTTGGTCATTGTTTGGATTGTGATGACTCCAAATGAGTGTAAATATCAATTGTTTCTGTTTTGGACAGAGACCCTTAGGGTCCTCCCCCCAGAGTTGATTTTATTTAATTTTTTTGACTAGGTAAAAGAGGCCTTTCTTTGCCTCATTTTTATCTAGCCTCAGATACTGAATTGGCATTGACTCAGAAAACAATGATATTTGTTAAAGACCTTAGTTTATAAAGGGCATCCTAAGTCATCTCCATTCATCCTCATCTAAATCTTGCCTCTTGACCCAGGTGGCTTCACAAGAGAGAGTGAGGTTTTTGTACATCCCTCCCTCACTTAAATCCAATTTACTTGCAAGTCATGACATCTTCTTCCTGATGTCACAATCCTCTTAGAGAGTGAAGGAAAAACAACAAAGAGTACCTAAAACCAAGAACAAACATTACACTTAATAGGAGTAAGTTAGAAGCCATTCCAATAAGATCAAAGGTGAAGCAAAGATCTATATTATCACCAGTACTATTCAATATTGTATTATAAATGCCAACTATAGCAATAATGAAAGAAAATACATTCAAATAATAACCACAGGCAATGAAAAATTAAAACTATCAATTTTTGCACGTGGTATGAAGTGCTTGCTTAGAAAACCCTAATAGGTCACCTAAAAACCACCAAAACAGCTTTAACCAAGTTATGGGATATAGAATAAATTCAAACAAAACATGATTATTTTGCTATATTAACAACAAAACACAACAGGAAGAGATAGACAAATGTCATTTTAAATAGTTAAAGATGGTTTAAAAACTCAGGCATTAAACTGTCAAGACACACACAAGAGTGATATCAACACAATTATAAAACTTTCTTTACACAAATAAAGTCATTTTAAATAATTTGAGAACTATTAATTTCTCATTGCTAAGATGAGCTAATATAATAAAAATGATGTTGCTAATTAAATTAATTTACTTATTGTAATGGGAAGCAGGGTGGAACTTTTTGGCAACCAAGTGCCTTTGAGTCTTGCCTTTGTTTCAATCAAGCAAATAAAGTGGGACTTTTTGTTTCCTTTTGTTTTGGAGTTCTTCTCAGCACTAAGGCAATCAAGTGCCTTTGAATCTTGCCTTTGTTTGAATCAAGAGTCATTGGTTGGAAACAATATACCATATGTTGCTAGTGATTAAGATCTTTCCCATACCTTTTTGTTAAGTAGGCACTAAGCCCTAGAACCCTAAACAAGGTATATATGCTCTGAGGTTAGCATTTTGCTTTTGGGGCTTCCTCTTTGGAAGAGTATTTCTGTGATTTGGTCAGATGAGACTATGGGTAGCTGTTAAGGAGCCCCCTGGCTTTGAAAAATCCAGATGTTGGAGCTTCTTTCTCTGGTAACTATGTGTGTAATGTCTTGGTCAGACAGCTAGAAGCCTGTCTGTTGATTTATGTTATTTGCTCTATTTATGTAATTTCTACTGGTGATTTCTATTTGTTTTCTCTGAAGTTCAAGGTGCTTATGTTTTCCCCTAAACTAAGTGAATGATATATGCATGTTTAATTAATGTGAGATTGTAAACCCCTTAAAGTTGCTTTCCTTAGAAAAGCAGATCAAAGTGACTGTGCTATCAGCCCTCCTGTATGCTGGTGTTATTGGTCTTACACTCCCACAGCAGCTGCTAGCAACATTGGTGTTACATTTATTTTGTGCCATAACAACTAAATTACCAAAATCACATTATGAAGCCAGAAAAATATCCAAACCCCATCAATTGAGCCAAAGCTTCCCTGTTTGATAAAAAATGATGGGAAAATAGTTTGGAAAAACCAGGTATACTCCAATATGTCACATCATATACTAAGATAAACTCAA
The DNA here is from genome assembly GCF_011100635.1 of Trichosurus vulpecula. NCBI lineage: Eukaryota > Metazoa > Chordata > Mammalia > Diprotodontia > Phalangeridae > Trichosurus > Trichosurus vulpecula. Next base: position 319,573,351 of record NC_050576.1, on the reverse strand, counting down.
AATGTACATGTGATATAGGCAAAGGGTGAGAGCATACAAAAATTACTGGAGCATGGAAGAAATTACTTGTCTGAACAATGGATTAGGAAATGGCTCATGACCAAAAAATAGCGGCATAGGAAATAAAATGGATAATTCTGATTACATACCACTAGGAAGGTCTTTATAATTAAAAACAAATCATTTAAATTAGAAGGTAAGGAGGAAAGTGAAAAAATATTTTCTGCAAATTTCTCTGATCTCTTTTGTATATACATACACACACAGATACATGCATACATACATACATACATACTTACTCACATACCTATACATATATATACATATATATGTTTGAACACCTGTATACACATGAGTATATATTTATACATATAGACACATACATGCATATATACATACATATGTACATGAACACACACATATACATACATATGGAACTGCATCACATATACCAGTATGAGTGATTCTCCAATTGATAAATGGTAAAATGATATTAAAAGGAAGAATTTAAAGGAAGTAAACTTAACAATCAATAGTGATATGAAAAATGCTCTAAATCACAATTAGAGAAATTCAAATTAAAATAAATCTCAGGTGTCGCCTCAAATTCAACAGGTTAACTGATGGCAAAAATAGGAAACTAGAAATGCTACAGGGGATGTGGAAAAATAAATATACTAATGCACTGTTGTTGGAGCTATGAAATACTCAAACTATTCTGGAGAAAAATTTAAAGCTATTTCCCAAATGCTATTAAACTTTACTTTCAGTAAGGGATACTGCTACTAGGGCTATTCTTCAAATAAATTAAAGGGACATGGAAAGGGCCAATGTATAAAAAATGTTTAGGGCAGATATCTTTTGTGGTAGCAAAGAAGTGGAAACTAAGGAGATACCAAAGAGTTGGAGAATGATAGAAAAAGTTTTGGTATATGAATGTGATGGAATATTATTATGTTCTAAGAAATTAAAATGGTCATTTCAGAAAACCTAGGCACACTTAGATGAATTAATGCAATGAATTGAACAGAATCCGGAGAACAATTTATATATTGTAACAACATTGTAAAAATAATCAACTGTGAAAGATGAAACAATTCTCTACCTCCAGAAAGAAAACTGATGGACGCAGAGTACAGATTGAACTATATTTTTCATTCTTTTATGCCTCTCCCACCCCTTCAGAATATGGCAGATGCAGAAATTTATTTTACTTGTCTGTATGTATTTGTAAGAGTTTTTATTTTTATTTCCTTTTCAATGGGAGGGGGAAAGGGATGAAAGAGAGAATTTGGATCTGAAAAAATCAATTTTAGAAATAGAAACATATATTGGGGCAGTGAGGTGGCACAGTGAGTAGAGCACTGGCCCTGGAGTCAGGAGGACCTGAGTTCAAACCCGGCCTCAGACACTTGACACACTTACTAGCTGTGTGACCTTGGGCAAGTCACTTAACCCCAATTGCCCTGCCAAAAAGCAAAAAAAATAGAAACATATAGAGGACTTTACCATATAAAGGAAATCCATCTTCCATTTTGTTTCTGCACTGGATATCCTTCATGAGAGTGACTAACACATTTTTAGCACATATATCCCTATGTTTTTTTTAAATTTCCATTAATGCTGTTAATGAGGTCATTGAACAGATTTTTACCTGCTGTTGAATTCTTCCAAGAATATGGAATGATTTTAAAATATGCTTAGGACCTGTCTTGCTGAAGAGTGCCTTTGAGCTTATAGTTTCCTCTAACTAAACATTTGTTTTGTTTGTTTCAGTTTGGTTGGTTGTTTTTAATGTGAATAAATAGTAAGCTTTTTCTGGTTTGAATACCATATACCCTTTAATTACTGTAAAGGTTTTGTCTGAACTAGAATATCATTTCCAAAACTTACTGTTTTTTTCTCTCCCATATGCCTTCATTGAGGTCACCCTGTCAATGCATAAATTATCTTACAAGCATTTTTTGAAATGGAAAAATAGTCAGATGTTATAACATTTATTTGTTTTTTTAAATTAATATCTTGTTTTAGTGAAAAAAAATTTGAAATTTGTCTTTACTCACTAACTATTGCCACCACATATAATGGTAAAATATGTAAACCAATTTGGCAGAATGGCATATGAAGAGGCTTGTGTATCACTAATTTATCCAAACAGATCCAGAAAATGTATATGACTCACTATTTTTTGGGAAATACAGGAACAAAACTCATAGTCAATTTTTTTTGTCCTGTTTGGCATAGGTCTGTGGGCACTGGGTTAGGGTTTAGCCAGGCTGCACAGTTCCCTCCAGGTAGCTAGAGCCTGCGCAATAGTTCAAGAAGATGCCTCAGGTCTACCATGGAATGGACTAAATTTGTGCAGAAGGCAAAAGTTTCAAATGACAGTTCCATTGCTTTTCATCCAGTTCAATATTTCAGATGCATACTTAATGGAGGGGAACTAGGCTAGTGTTACAAAGTGAGGAGTAGTCACTGACTCACAGCTGTGTACTGATCAAGAAGTAAATTCAAAAGCAAATAGTAGCCTTGTGGATCTGATTGAAGGAATGGAGTGGAGTGTCAATTCTAGCCTCTTGGCTATTCTAAAACTTGCAAAAGAATAACCAGGAGAAAAATCTCAATTTGCATTTCTGTCACTCTGACCCAGCAGTTTCCAGCTAATAATAGCTGAACTCAGCAACAGCAGTCAACTGGAAATCCAACTAGAGCAAACCCAGAGGCATGTTGTTTAAATCCAAACTCCAGATCACAAGAGATCACAAGTGTAAAAATCAGACTTTTTTGTTGATCAGACCACTGGCAGCAGTGGGAATTTACAGGATTCTAGTCTGAGTTGTCCCTGAGAACCTGAAACAAGACAATATTCTATGCTGCCAAGAAGACAGCAACACAATCAATTAAGATATTCTCTCAATGGTTCCAGAAAGCTCAGTCGTATAATAAATCATGAAGTTCTGAAGTCAAAAAATAGGCTAGGAGACTAGGACTTGAAATAGAAATATAAGAAGAAAGGACAGTCTCTGTATTCAAAGATCTTTCATTCTAAAGGGGAAAGGGAAGGCGTAAAAGGAAGTAGAAAAGGAGTTATATGTTACAGAAAGCCTATAGCATGCAGCATGAAGAAGAATGAGGTATGGCTGCCCTAAATCCCATTCTTCAACGAAGATTATGAAAAGAACCTTCCAATCAGATAAAGAGGCTAAAGAGGCACAGGGTACTTCCAAAATACACATTTCTCGACTAGAATAAACTTCTAGGATGAATAGATTTATGGGGAATGGTAGAGACAGTCTGGGGTGTAGCTTAGAGAAGCTAATAAAATATGATATTAAGACATTATTAAATATAGATGTAGACATTTGTATGTGTGTTTACGTGAATGCAAACGCATATGTTGGAGAGAGGAGAGAGAAGAAGAAGAAGAAGAGGAGAAGGAGGAAGAAGAAGAAGAAGAAGAAGAAGAAGAAGAAGAAGAAGAAGAAGAAGAAGAAGAAGAAGAAGAAGAGAGAGAGAGAGAGGAGGAGGAGGAGGAGGAGGAGGAGGAGGAGGAGGAGGAGGAGGAGGAGGAGGAGGAGGAGGAGGAGGAGGAGGAGGAGGAGGAGGAGGAGGAGGAGGAGGAGGAGGAGGAGGAGGGAGAGAGAGAGAGAGAGAGAGAGAGAGAGAGAGAGAGAGAGAGAGATGAAGAGTTTTTAAAACCTGTTATTTTTTTTATTTTGTGACCCTGGACAAGTCAATGAACTTTTCATTACCCCAGACAAGGTTCTAAGTGTGTGCCCATCTGCTTTGGAGGAGGAGCTTTTTATTAGGTGCTCTTTATATTGTTGAAACAAAGGCCTGGACAAAATACATTTATATAACACAAGTGTATCAGTAACGACTCAACACTTTAATAATTAACCTTAAAATAAAGTGAGGATTTTCAAAAGTTAATGAGATGTTTTCTAGATTAATTAGGGCTCAAACAGGAAATAGCATAGATTATATAAACATAGTACATGACAAATGACATAGCACATGGTCTTTTAATGCACTATTAAATTGCAACTGTCTTGGGTAAAAGAAATATACACAAAGACTGTCAGGAGAACTTAAAGTCATAGATCATCTTCCCATAAATAATAGTTACCTGTCAACACAGAAGTGCAGCATGTGCAATAATTCAAATTAAATATCAGAGTTTCAATTACCTGTGCACTTGTACTGATACTACATATTTTCCCCTAAATTCAGTAGAAGGTTCCAAATGCACTTTACTCATAATAAATGGAGTAAAAGAGTTATAATATACATCAGCTCAGCAAGGGAGGTGATGTTTACAGTAAAAAACAAATATTAAGTGAAAATTCACATTACCAAATCTCAATACTGCATAGTTATAGTATTAAAAAATCTGTTTGCAATTTCATCATTTAATGAAATTCGATTTTAAATATAATGATTTTCTTTCATCTTTGATCTGTCCAATTCAATTGTAGACTGCTTTATGAGGTTATCTACTGGGCTGTTTGGAATGCACCTTATCATTTTTATAATGCCTTTATAACAACAACAATAGCCACAGCTACTACAACAACAGGAACACCAAGTTAACTCTACCTTATTGTAAGTCATCCTGATATAGCTCAATCACCAAATACAGGTATTATAAAAATTTAAATAAATCCAAAATGAAAAAAAAATCAAATAAAAATTAGAACAAATTCAAAGGTGACTTATTTTCCTTACTGAGGCAAGTAGAGTAGCTATTTACAACATTTTTCTTGTCATTCTGTCAAAAAGAATTTAATCTAGTCACATTTAGACATGTGCAAAATGTTAGTTAAATTTTATGTTGAAGGTAGTTTGATATATTTCAGTTGTTTCTACTATGTAATTGCTTATGTTGTATATTTGTTAGAATTTAAGGACATTTAATTTTATTCACTTTTTAGTTATTAGTTTTTTTAAAAAAATTTGGGGCAGCTAGGTGGCGCAGTGAGTAGAGCGTTGGCCCTGGAGTCAGGAGGACCTGAGTTCAAATCCAGCCTCAGACACTTGACACACTTACTAGCTGTGTGACCTTGGGCAAGTCACTTAACCCCAGTTGCCCTGCCCAAAAAAAAAAAAAAAAAATATTTACTGATAAGATAGAGCAAGAATATAAATGCAATATCCTCTGCCCCCAAATGGGTGGCATGTTCTTCCACATAGTCCTTTAGTCCCTTGGAGGAGTGAATTCAAAGGTAAAGACAGTTTTCTACTGGACTGTATAAAGCAGAATGATCAGAAGCTTTCTTCATCATCTGGCATCTTGTAAATGTTAGCACAGACTTGAGATCTTCCACTTCTGGTGGCTACCCACATTGTCTTTTCAAGGCTTCCTGAGTCACAACCATTTTGAACAGTCCTTCACTTAAAAACAGGAAGAATAGAAAAAATTGAGACAGAAGCAACACCAGAGCCATTTGCTGCAGAGCCATAAGACATCAGTGGGGTGATAAAGAATGTTATGAGGGCTCATTATTCATTGAAGGCTAAGTCCTTGACTTCTCTCTTGAAGGAAACCAGCCAGGAATATAGATCACAGAATTATTTAAGAAAATGAGAAGCAGAATTTCACAATTATAAAGTCTTAAAAATTAATATAAAATGACACATGAATTTAATTTCACTATTTTCTTTTCGAGACTACATCTTCCTATCCCACCCAGGCTGAAAGTTCAGTGGTCACTCATAGGCCTAATCTCTTTAGCACTACTTCTTATTTTGTCCAGTTTTCTACTGTTTTTCCAGCCTTGTGGTCCTTCCCTCCTGAAAAATCATCATATTGTTTCTAGACCTAGTGCGGACGCACTATTGACATTAGCCCTACTATAACATCAGAACTCCTGAGCTCAAGCGATTCATTGGTCTCATCTTCCTTGGTTAGCAATGATTACTGGTGTATGTCACCACTCTCATCTGCATGAAACTTTTAATTTTAATCATACATAAGGCATTTTACTGAGCATTCAATGACACCTAGAGTACCCATAAGGAGTTTATAAACCACCAAGAAACTAAGACACTTACATAAATGTCTACAATACCACATTAAGTGTGATATACATAGGCATTACGCTAGCAACGTTTGAAGAGACTCAAGAAAGGAATGATTTTGTCTAGGGAGAGGGTAAAGATCAGGGAGATGGGAAAATATTAAAACTAAAAGCCTCATAGTATGTTTTCTTTGCTTTCAAAGATTTCAATTATTTGAATAGAAAGCAATGGAAAATATTAATATGTCTCTTCAAATAAAGGTATAATTTTGATTTCCATTCATATGTAGGAGCAATATTGTTTTCAGGTGAAAGGTTTTGTTTACCTTTAAAAGTAAAAAAGAACCTATACGCATAAGAAGCCTTCATTCTGTCAAAAATAAAATTTGGTCCACAACAAAACAGCATACAAATATAAATTATATCTAATAGCACGTACCACTTGTTTCCTGGCCTCATTGCCTAAAGGTCAGGCATCTTACATTTCACCCTTCCACCAAGTTTGTCTGGTACCCTTAAGGAGATTAGGGCATGTATAGGGTCTCTGCCAATGGCTCCAACCACCACCCAAGTTTTTATACAAATGTAGGGGGTCTCCTGCATCCTAGTTCCATTTAATCAGTTTTTACAAACAGATTTTGCTTCAAAAGTATAATAAAAAAAACAGACAGTCTCCAATATTTGAGAGACATAATCCCCTCCCCTCTTTGCACTACCCCGGTTACTTGGGAGGGGAAAGGGTTTTATGTTTACAGCTTAGGTTGATTCCTACAGAGCACAGTCCCAAGTTAAGAAGTTTGGGCTCAAGGCTCAGGTACCCTAGATTTTCAAGGTTCCCCTGCTGAACTAGCTGACTGACCACAACATACTACCTGAAATCTTGGTTCCAGGGTTGCTAAGGCTCAAACTCCTGTTTCCAGTGGGGATCACTGCCAGCACCTGAAGAAGGACAGATGGAATAAAATAAGACAAATGCTCTAATCACAGAATTTGAAAAGAGCTGGGGAGGTGGAAAGGGAGGAGGTAGAAAGGTGGGGAAGAGAAGCTGACCAAGTTCCTGGTTCAGTTCCTCCTGCATACACTGTGGGTGAACTTTAATAGTCACTGAACCCTCCAAACTACAGTAGGAAATGGTTTTTTAGGAAAGGGAAGGTGAGTCTGTCTCAGTCTAGTCAACAGCCTATTCTGGCTATATAGTCAACTAAATGAAACTATTCCTCCTCATTTGGTGGATAAATGTACAGTAGGAGCCAGAGTGTGAAAATATGACATATGTTAAAATAGTTATAATAGTTAAAATAAAGTACCTTAAATGAATGTAAAAAGGAAAAGAAGCCACAACTATGATAATGGAAAATTTCCACATGAGCATGGCCATCTCTAGCAGTATGCCTTCTTTTTATGTTTGTATATGACGTCTACCCTGACTTAAGGCAGACTGGGGATTGACTATTCCATCCTCTTGCTGTCAAGGCCCAGTCTTGTGAGTAAACATCCCCAATTAATACACTAAACACTACTGAATAATATATCCCAACACTAGCATGGATTGCCTTTCTTCCTTCAGTAACTCACGTTCTTTCAGAGAATCTACCACCCTACAATTGACATAATCAGGTCAGAACAGATCTGCATCTTTACAAGAAAATATTGAGAAGTATGGTGACTCCATATTAGGCAATCTGGGTATGTGTAGGGTAAGTCCACTTACAGACATAGAATTAAATTGTCATGGAAAAGTGTAATTCTTTGACCCATAAGTTCATATTACTTAATTTAGTTTTCAGATGATAAAGATATTCTACACCACAGAGGGTGGTTACTAGCTGTTCTCCAATTTCAATGAAGACCAAAACAAAAACAAACAAAAAATAGGTTTACACTCAAAGAATTTAGTTCATTAGCCTCCAGGGGGAGCTATTTCTTTACAAGGATAATTTCTAATGAAGAAAAGTAGTGGTTTTTTTTTTTTTTTTTTACACACCAGAATGGTTGGACTTTGTTCAGTCATGGGAGAAAGAATTTGTTCATCTTGGGCAAGGTTTGAACTTCGAATCCATTATGCTCCCTTGATCTTTCCTTAAAATATAAAACAATATTATAAAGTAATTACCATGAGAATAAATTATCTACCATTAAACTAATTTGTTGTTGCTGTTGTTCAGTCATTTTCAGTCAGTCATGTCCAGCTCTTTGTGACCCCATTTGCAGTTTTCTTGTCACAGATACTGGAGTGGTTTTCTATTTCCTTTTCCAGATCATTTTATAGATGAGGACACTATGGCAAAAAGGATGAAATGACTTGCCCAGGGTCACACAGCTAGTAAGTGTCTGAGGCCACATTTGAATTCACAATGATGAGTCTTCCTGACTCCAGGCCTGGCACTGTGCCATTTAGCTGCCCTAATAGCATTAAACTAAATGTATTTATAAAAATTCATATGGAAATATATACACCATTGTTCCACTATATACATATGTGTATATATGTGTATTTGTATATATATATGTGTGTGTGTGTGTGTGTGTGTGTGTGTGTATATGTGTGTATACACACACACACCCACACACACACAAACACACACACATATGTATATACATATATATCTTGATTGCAGCCTGTTTTGGTAGAAGTATGAGTTAAGAATTCTTTCTTTTTTTGTTTTTTTTTGTTTATTTGTATGTTTTAAATTTTTTTAATTTTATATTTTTTGTTTTGTTGTATTTAAAGATTTTTAAAAAGACCTTAGCTTACCCTGTATTAAAACAGGTATTGGTACTAGATTTGGCTTTGCAGCCATAGTTTGCCAATTCCTGGCCTATATAGCTATTGATGCCTTACTCTAGTACTGGCTCATAATTAATGACAAAGCAGATGGAATGAATAATTTCCAATTAAATTTTATATTTGTTTTAAGGTAATACCAACAATTTATGTATTTTTCTTCTGAAAAATATCATAGGGTTACATTGGGTCAGACCTGTGACATTTAACTAATTTCCTAATTTTGCAGAGGAGGAAACTGATATCCAGGGAAGTTAAACTGCTTCTCCAAGTTTCATCAAGTATTGATCATCAGGGGTGAGATTTCGATCTAAGTCTCAGTATTCTGATTATACATTTATATTGTCATGTGAAGAAATGTTATTGTAGGAAAGCAATTGCTCCACATCACACATGTGTATATATAAACATACATATATATGTCTAAGATCCCTACTTTCATGTTTTCTGGACCTAACAGTACAATTTTCTGATTTCACTATTTGATGCTATTGGATGAAAAGATTATAAGATGATAACACCAAAGGTAGTGAGGTCTTAGAAGTCATGAATTCTAACCATTTTCTGAAGCTTGAATTCTCCACTTGATTATCCCTGCTTCCTGCTCTTCCCAACATTTGCCAGAATGTTTCACTACATTACAAATACTATATTCCACTTTTAGACAGTTTTAAGTATTAGGAGTTTATCTTTTTTTTTATCTTGATTCACTTCCCTACACACACCCACACACACAGACATACACACACACACAGACACACAGACACACACACACACACACGCACACCCCAAACCCTTCCCCTTTCCAAACTTCTCTATTTCTGTCAAGGACATCATTAAATTCCATCACTCAGGCTAACAAACTAGGTGTCCTTCTTGACTTCTCATTATTTCTCACTCCCCATATCCAATTTAAAATCCCCCAAATACTCTCCCCTTTTCTTCTTTGATCCTGCCAGTAGCCTGGTGCAGGCCCTCATTACCTCATGCCTGGGCTAGTGCAATGGTATATTGGTTTGTCTCTCAACCTCAAACCTCTCCTTCCATCACCCACTCTGCTATCAGATTAATCTTCTTAAAGTACAAATCTGACTTTGTCAAACATGCACCTATGCATACAAATACACACACACACACACACCAAATTCAATAAACTCCAGTGATTCCCTGTTAGTTCCTATCAAATATAAAATTCTGTTTGGCATTCAAAGCCCTTCATAATATTGCTCCCTCCAACCTTTCCAAGCTTCTTATACCTCACTCCTCCCCACATAATCTACAATCCAATGAAACTAGCCTCCTTCTTTTTCCTTTCACAAGACAGGCAATTTCATGACTGTAGGCATTTTCACTGACTGTCTGATGTGCCTGAAATTCTCACCCTCCACATCTCTACCTCCTGGATTCCCTGGCTCCAAGTACTACATAAAATCATAAAACCCAACCTTCTATGAGCAATTCTTCTGATCCTTTTTAACGCTAGTGTGTTCCCTTTTTATTATTTAAGTTGATCCTGAATATAGTTTGTACCTAGTTATTTGCATTATAATTTTAAAATTATCGGCAGATTTGATAAGATTTAGTCTCCGTCATCATCTACCTAATTGATACAAATTATAGGAGAGAATCAGTCAAATGACACAGCCTCATTGCACTCAAGACCTCTTTCAGAGTTGACATCAATTCCTCAATCAATATTCTTGGTATCCATTTATTCAAACACTTTCTAATCCGGTTAAGTCTTCTCTCACCCATCACACAACTCTATCATGTCCATCTGATATTGTTAGGGACTTAGTCAGAAGTTTTGCTGAAATCTAAGTATATAATGCCTATTACATTTTCATGATCTACTTATCTAGCAGCACTCTTAAAGAAAGGAATTAATCTGGGATATTTTGACTGAATGTTGAAAGAAGAATAATAAAAATAAAAATATTGAAATTTCACATATGAATGGCTTAAAACACCTCAACCTTACTTCATGAATGTTGCATCTTCCAAAAATTCAAGTTGGCTTCACTTTATGCTGGATTATTAATAATTTGTGCTTTTGCATACATCAATTTCAACTAAATGATTCTGAATTGTTTTTTTCTCTTGCCTAACACAGAGCCATAACGATTATTTACGTCTTTGCTATTTAGATTTTCAATGTATCATTGCTCTCATCAGAATGTAGTTTGCTATTATGATTTTGTGAAATATTTCCCTTCCTTTAATATAATACTTTCCACCCTTCGTTTACCAAACCTCCTTTTGAATTGATATCTGTCCCATAGGATAACATAATAAACTATGCTATCTGTTACAAAATTTCTGACACTGGAGAGTGTTTGAACATATTGGTATTTGGGAAATAAAATTATTCTGTTTTCCTATCTTTGTTGGTTAAACAGTGAAGGAATAGTCAGGGGCCTAGGGTTTAATTCCTTTTAAATCATCTCTCTTTCTTGTATGTCTTATCAAGCTTGCGCAGCTTGCTGGATCTGTGCTGTACTACTGCTGGTAAACAAAGTGCCAGCTACAATAACGCTTTAATTGGGGAGGGGGAATTAACAAAGATAACATACCTCCATTGAAGTAATGCTTATAATATTTATTTCATCACTGGTACAACTAAAGAGTATAAATTCTAATTCCAAAATGTAAAAGGGAAAACATCTGATTTCCTAAAGTTCAACATTTCAATCACTTTTTTTTTTCAAATACAAATGGAAAATAAGGATCATTTCAGAAACTGGAACCAGTATGGAGTCATTTTCTGCATAGGTACCCAAATGTGGGTAGAAAGATATATGCAAGCCTATGCTATGTCTTTATACAGTTGTAATTGATATTAGTATGAAGATGAAAACGTATTGGCTCAGCCCTCCCCTCCTCCTTCAGAGGTGCTGATCCCAGTAACCTTCAGGCAAGTTAATAGTGAAGCTGTTCTTTGCAGTCCTTGAAGGTGGTGAACAAACCTCATACGACACAATTCAACAGTGTGTAGATTTCTGACTTCCAATCGACATTATATGAAAGCATATATACCACCAAGGATCTCAAGGAGCAGTTGCTCCCCACCTCCTGTCCAAACAGTTTTAGATTTAAACTGCACTCATCTCAGCTGCAAGATTTGGCTGTCTATCCTTACCTCATCCCTGGTATCAGATGTTCTTCCAATTGCTTGTTCTTATATAGGTCAGGTCACTCTGACCAGACTGTCAATATACAAAGGTTAACAAAAAAAACTCATATCTCAAAATTCCTTCCCTTGGGCAGCAATTGGAACTTTTCTATCGAACAATAGCCTAGCCTAATCAGAGAGTAGGAAAAAGTAACTAATAGGTTAGAGGAGGGAAAAAGCCACCCCCCCCACCAATATTATTCACAGGCAGAGAAACAATTGTATATTTATTTTTTGAGAATTTCTGTTACGAAGAATTGTGATAAATCTTGGGGTGTTAGACAAATTCAGTAAATAGCAAGAGTGAATGGCATAAGCACACCCACCAATCACATTCAGAGTTACACTGAGCATTAAATCGATAGCTATGTGCATTCACTCCTGAACTGTTTCCTGCCCTTTTTTAATCCCAGCAAGGAACACTCATTGACATTCTATCTTTTTTATTGTCTCCATATGGAAGCAGCAGGAAGGATCTATGAAAATTGCTTTCTTCTGCCCTACCTGGCTCATCATTTCACCTGGTCAGAGCATGGAGATCAAGGTTAATGAGATCAGTATTCTTTGTACGAGTCCAGAAAGAAAATGTAGAATTTTACATTTTTTTTTCATAGCTAAACACTGTAACCTTAATCGCAGCCAGCTATCTTCAAAGTTATCTTACTAGTGAAAAGAATTAAATTAACAACTATTTGTCAAGTAACTACTATATGAATAGCACCTTGGGAGAGACAGAAATATGATAGTACTTCACTTATTTAGATGCCAAACATCTGTTATCTTCAACTGTTTAGAATGTAGCCAAGAGCCCAGAAGTAAGCCAAAATAAATGCCACATAATGCTTACATCAAAGCTCACGGATGAACCTCTCAGGTCTATTTACTCTTACTGTAAACACAATTCTGACAAGCTTGGTTATCAGCTTTTCCAGCCCATTTCAGATGAGAAGCAATTAATTTTAAGAAGAGATCGGTAACTGTTAGAGGTACACACTGAGCAGCAGCAAGAATTGACAAATGTCGTCCTGTTATTTATAGAGTAAACAAAAGGGGGGAAAGACTCTTCGATAACTTAAAAAGCATAGAAATTTGGAGTCATTTATTTTAGGGGCAAAGAGCACTCTGCAAACTCTGATAGTGCCTGAGTATATCACTGCACGATATGGCAGAATGAAACAAGAACTCACACTTAGAATTATAGCCCCTGGATTTAGAAGGAACATTCAAACCTCTCTACTTCAGGTACTGTATTTTACAGATAAGAAAACCAAAGGTCAGACAGCTTAAATATGATTCCCAAGTACCTCAATAGAAGAGCAAGAATTTGAACCTAGATTCAAAACAATTTTCTTCGCAAAACAGCACATTGCCATTTCTAACAAAGTTGTAACAATAGATAAATAATGGGAATATCATTGTCTCCATTTTACAGGAGAAGCTAAGGAAAAGAGAAGCTAAGTGATTTTCCCAGGCCAAACACATATTATAAGGTCAATATCTAAAATAGGAACACAGGATCACAGTTCTTGTGCTGGAAGGAACTTCAGTGGTCATTCTATCTCCACCTCCCCCATTTCACAGAAGAAAAAAGTGGGACCCAGAGAAAATACATGGTTTCCCCATGGTTAGATAATCGATGCAAGGTTGGGGTTTGAGCATAGGTCACATGACTCCAGGGCTTTCTATTTTTCCTCAAACTTTCTCCTTCTGACCAGTACTTTCTCTATTATTTTTTCAAAACCAATTCAAATAACATTATAAAGAAAGCAGAAACATGGGAAACAACCTTTCCAGCAAATATCTCTGATAAAGGCCTTGGGGGAGGGGAGGAGAAGTAAGCTTTTGAAATTGGGGAAAGGAATAAGAGGTGTGCTAGAGATGCTCAATAGCTTGGAATGTGAAGGACAAAAGTCGACTAAAAAACAACTCCATTAAAAGTAAAATTGGTCAAATGGAAAAAGAGGTACAAAAGCTAATTGATGAAAATAACTCCTTAAAAATTAGAATTGGGCAAGTGGAAGCTAATGACTCTATAAGACATGAAGAATCACTCACACAAAATCAATAGAATGAGAAAGTAGTAAATGTAAAATATCTCATTGGAAAAACAACTGACCTGGAAAATAGATCCAGGAGAGATAAACTCCTGGATTTATGAATTATTGGACTATCTGAAAGTCATGACAAAAAAAAAAAAAACCTGGACAGGATCTTTCAAGAAATTATCAAGGAAAACTGCCTTGATATCTCAGATCCAGCAGGCAAAAAGTCATTGAAAGAATACAATGATCACCTCCTGAAAGAGATCCCGAAATGAAAACTCCAAGGAATATTCCAAGCCAAATTCCAGAATTTTAAGGTCAAGGATAAAATTCTTCAATCAGCCAGAAATAAATAATTGAAATATTATGGAACCACAATCAGGATTACAGAGGACTTACCAGATTCTACATTAAAATATTAGAGGGCCTAGAATATGATCAGAAGGCCAAGGAACTTGGATTACAACCAACAATAAGTTAACTATCCAGCAAAGTTGAGTACAATCTTTCAGGAGGAAAAGAGGGACACTCAGTGGTTACCCAATAAAGAAGGAGGTTGAGATGCTTTGAGATCCAGCCACCAAGAAAACAACAATCAGAGGGGAAGAAGAGAGGCAAGAAATGAATGATAAGTAAAGTAAAGAAGAAAAAAAAAACAGACAGTACCAAAAATTTCAGGAAGAAAAGAACTCAAAGACTTTAAACATAAACAGATAAATCAACAAAAAAAAAAATAGTAACAGTAGAAGGAAATGTGGCCTCCAGATTTAGTAACCAAGTTTAGGAAACTATGAACATATAGGGCATAACAAAGTAAAAAGATGCAATACTTGATAAGACAGAGGACCCCACAGAATCCGAGAACAGGAAACCACAATATGTTCTTCCTGAGTATTTTAAAAGAAAAAGGAGGGTTGAATTTATAGCCTGTATAGCAAAACTAATGGGCAGAATATTAAAAACAAAACAAAACAAAACTTGAATCTGCAATCAAAAGCCTTACCAAAGAAACAAAAGAGAGGACAGTAGATTTGAAAGGCAAATGTATATAACTGAAAAGCAACCTAAAATATGCACAAAAATTAAAAGAAAATAATTTGTCTATGCAAGTAAATCCTACTGAACTCAAAGACAGGCTACTCAGAGACAACCTAAGGATCATTAGCATCCCAGAAGAACACAATAAAACAAAATATATCATACTATAATGAAGGAAATAATGGTAGAGGATTACCTAATACTTCTATATATTAAAAATGAAATTCCAATTGAAAGATTCACAACCCCCCTACAGAAAATATCCCAAGGGTGTAAAATCCAAGACACACAGTGATAAAATTTTATAGTTCAATTCAGGAACAAGTACTACAGAAATAAGGAGAAAATCTTCAAATAAAAAGAATAGGATTTTTGAGCACAATACTATTCGGCACCCACTAGAAAGGGATAGGGAAATAGAATAATGTGTTTTGAAGAGGAGTAGACCTCAGGTTGCAGCCCAGGATGACCTATCCTGAAAATCTGAGCTTAATGACATAGGTAAAAAGATGGTCATTCAATAATAAAAAAATAGTTTGAAATATTTTTGAAAGAAAACCAGAATTGAAGAGATCATTTTCATCTTGAATAACCCAAAGAACATAAATGAAGACAGAATGAATATATGCAGTTGGCAAGGAGAGTAAGAATAGGACCAACAAGCCAGAGACTACTGATACACTTCTTTCTGAATACACAGAAAGAGACAGAAGATAAAGGCAGAAAACTGGTAGAGGTAACAATTAGGAGGTAGACAGAAAGGTTATGAAGAGAATTTGGTAGCACCTTGCCTCCAGATGAATGCTTTTTTATGGTACAATATTACAACATGGGAGGGTACATAGAAGAAAGGGATAGAAACAAGGTGATAAAGAAGAGTGTATGCTGTTGTGGAGTCAAATAAAGGACTAACTATAAAGGTGAGGTGATCTCTGTGGTGTCAGAAAAGAAGAACCTATAGGAGAGTGGGTGAAAACCAAGAAGGAAACAGTGAATTGGGGGAAGCCTTATTTTGAATGTTGGATGGGGTTCTACTGATGATTGCTCCTATAGGTGAAGACAGATGGTTGGAGAAGGGAGATAGGGATGCCATACTGAATAAAGGCTAGGGCATTTGGTGCTTGAAAAGTTTACTTGTTCTGGAAATAAGGGACAGTTGGAACTCCTTGGACAGAACTTGCCCCTGGAATGGAGAGAGAGCATAGACACAGGGAGGAGATTTCCAGGCAAATGTAGATGGGAAAGCTAAAAAAAAGAAATGGGAGGTAGAGATCACATTGAGTGAGCTGGATAATCATGGATATAGTGGTGGAAGAGCCCTACCAAAGGCAGTGTTCTTTATGACACCTGAAATGATTGGCATTGTTCTGGAAATGAATCGTAGTGGGCAAAGAGAATCCACGGAATAAGCCCTATAAGGCAATGGCAGAAGCACCAAGAGAGGAGAGCCTAGAATAGATACCTCAGAAGTTTTGATTTCATGAAGAATGAGACAGAGAGAGAGAGAGAGAGAGCAGATATCCAGATAACCATATAACCATATGGGTGAAGAATTCAAGAATGAAGTTTTAGAGTAAATAGAAAATGAAGTTGGATGATGGAGAGAAGAAAAGAAATCCTTTTTGGAACAGGGTGCAAAAATTAAATCTCAAAATTAAGGAACAGGATTAGCTGAAGCGGAGGAAAGGAAATGGGAATCTGCTTGACTGAGAAGAAAAGAGTATCAAACAAGAAGAGAGGGTCAAGGAACATAAGACAACATTTATAGAAGAGGAGTGAAATTGAAACTGAAAAGCTTTTGTAGTTGGTAGTTGAGTCATTCCAGATGTGTCTGAATCTTTGTGAACCCAGGATGGGTTTTCTTGGCAAAAATTTTGTATTGGCTTGCCACTTTCTTCTCCAGTTCCTTTTACAGATGAGGAATGAGGCAAACAGGGTTAAGTGACTTGCTCAGGGTCACACAGCCAGTAGGTGTCTGAGTACAGATTTGAACTCAGGAATATGAATGTCCCTGACTTCAGGACAAGCACTGTATTCACTGTGCCATGTTGCCACCCAAAATCTTCTGCATGGGTAACATCGATGGTTCTAGGATAAGAAAGGAAGTAGTAAAATGGTAGAAGGGGGTAAATTTTTGCATCAAATTTCTCTAACAAGGGTTTTGTATCCAAAATATATTTTTCAAAATAAATGAATAGATTAGTGAATTAATGAATATGTCTATATATGCATGTATGTGTATATTTAACTATATAATACATGTGTGTATGCATGTGTGTATATATATGCATATGAATGTATGCATAAATGCCATTCCTCAATAGATAAATGGACAAAGGACATGAAAAACTAGTTCTCAAAAGAAGAACTAAGAATTCATTTTGGAAAGCAATTTGGAATTATATATTATATAAACAAAGTGAATAAAAGTTCCATAATCTTTGAAGTAGAAATTCCTTGTACTTGAAGGAAGTCACTGATAAGAAAAAAATTTCCCATCTACTACAAATTATTTATAGTAGTACTGTTTTGTGGTAGCTTGGAGTTGGAAACAAAGTAGATGTCCATCATTTGGGGACTAGCTAAAACAATTATAGTAGATGAATGTAATGGAATATATTACAGGGCCAAAGGAAATGCTATATTGGATGAATACAGAGCACCCTGGAAAAATCTTGACAAACTGACTTGGAGTGAAGTAAGCAGAGCCAAGAAGACAGTGTACACCTTAACTACGATAATTTGAAAGAAAAGAATGACACACCAAAAAATAAAAAGTGAATGCAAGAAAATCATAAAGATCAAATGGGACTTAAATGAAGAAATATGAGAAGATAACTTTAACTAAAACCACAGGTTTTGCACATTGCAGATATTTTTATACTTTTTTAATGTTTTGATCAGTCGTGCTCAGTTTTTAAACCTCTCAAAAATATCATTTGCCACATAGGATAGCATCCTGGCATAGGGAAGGGGATGGATACATGGGACACTATGGAGATATGAGAAACAGAAATTATCAATAAAAATGTATTTTTTTAGAAAAGAAATAAAAATGTGTTTTTGAAAACTTGTTTTGATCCATACAGTTGAAGTGTATCACATAAACCTTATGGAATTTCAAAAGGGCACTTAAAATTTCAAAGGAATTAAGACCATAAAGTTTTAGATGATATTGCTTTAAATTTAATTCAAAATATAGTGGTTTAAGACCATATTTGAATTTTCATTTGTTCAGGGTACTCCTAGTGAGAAAATTCCCTCTAACAATGCAAATCAAAAACTGCTTGGTAAATTATAGCTTGAAAAAATATCCAGGTTCATGAAAATATGAAGAGGAAGGGGCTCATAGCCCAGATGTTTAAGTAATGGGACTAAAACCCATGTTTTCTCCTACTGATGATTGCTTCCTGTCCACTTTCATTCTGTATCTTGATTTTATTAAAATATATATGACCAAAAATAAATTTTTGAAGAATGTTTATTCAATTGCTTGATTATGTTGTCTTCAGGTTAACTAATGGTTTTATTTTTCCTATGCCCTTCATGTTCTTGTCTTCAATACAATTTTGTGCTTTTCTTCATACTTTTTCCTACTAAAATAACTTCCTAGTTTCTATCGACAAAAATCACAGCCCTGGCATAGAGATGTCTCTGGAAGATATACTTCTTCAAGAAAATCAATCCTGTATGATTTCATGAAATAAGCAGAATAAAATCAAGTGAGAGGGAGTATAATATAGTATATCAAGAGCTATCTTCAGTGTCATGATGACATTTGTTAAAATCCCATCTCTGATTTGTACTGGTTGTGTCACCCCAGGTAAATTTGCTCAGTTCTTGAAACAACTCTTTAAAGAATAAGGAATTCCTAACCACAGGCTCACATTCCCAAGTAAATCACGAAAACTAGAAACAATTAAAACCACATTATTTATCTAAATGCAATTTTGAAAGCTACCTTACCTCCATTGTCTTCTTTGCCTTAAATGCTTTTAAATCTTTGATATCCTTTTTTCATTGACAGTAAAAGACAAATTTAGTTAAGCATTATGTGTTTTCTCTTTATACTACACATTGAAAATAAAATGACAAATCAAAGAGATTTAGAAATTGTAGAAATAAAAATGACACAAGACTGAGTAAGATAAGGCAAAAGAGAGACAGAGATAAAAACAACTGTTCTACAAAAACCTGAGAAAGGACAGAGCCCATTTTCTGGGTGTTTGGTTAAGGCTTCAGAGAGATCTCTCTTTATCTAAAGTATGGCTAATAGCTTTACCAAAAATGAGACAGCAGAAAAGAACATGACAAGATTGACTCCGAGCTGTAATATAGAATATAGGAAGGAAAAGCTGAGTAAAAAGTAAGCCTGGAAAACTAAACTTAAGCCAGATTATTGGAGACTTTTAAATTCCTGTCAAAGACTTTCAGTTTGTATTATAGGGATTAGGGAACTATTAAAGATTTTTGAGTATAGCGTTTGGCATGAACATATATATATATATATATATATATATATATATATATATATATATATATATATATATATATATATATGCTCATATGTGTACAGGTAAAATTATTTTATCAACTATTTGAGAAAAAAATAGTTGAAGTGGGGAAAAAACAGGAGGCAGAATGAAACATTAGAATATTATAAATGTTCATGGAGGAGGTGACAGAGCCCTATACTGGGGACATTGCAGTATAAATAGAAAGGAGAAAACATTGTGGAGATGGAATTAAATAGACTTGCTTACTTATTGAATATCAAGGCAGAATACGAGGGAGTGGGGGACTCAAAGCTGATTTTGAGGTTTAGGATTTGGTCACCTGAGTGGACAGTGATGATACCATCTACAGAAATAAACAAGTTAGAACAAGACACAAATATGGTGGTTTAGAAGATGACTTCAGTTTTAAAAATTTGGTTTCAATTTTAGGAGGGCTAGCCAGCTGAAGAAGTAAAGCAGTCAGTTGGAAACACTTAAGCTCAAAGGAGAGGTGAAGAGGACTGCATATAATGATTTGGGAGCTATCAGGAAGAACTAATGATTGAAGCTAGGAGAGTGGATGAGATCACTATCAGGAAATAAAGTGTAGAACAAGAAGAGAAATGTGTTGAGGACGCAGCCTCCAGCCTACTTCATTTTTCTTTATTTGGAACTTGATGCACATTGACAATGCAAAAGATAGCCTAAGGCGGGATGGGGGGGGTGGTCTGGCAGTAGATGGCTCAAATAGATAAGCAAGTAGATATAGGCTTATGTTCTGTATCATATCATAGCTTAGACACATGCGTTACATTCAACTTCACAGGGATATAGTGAAATGATGCATGTAATAGAATATGAGTTCCTCAGGAGACATGAGTTTTACCATAGTAATATTTACAGGAAAGTGAAAGGCATGCCATTCTCTTTTTAATTGGGAAATATATGACTTTCACAACACAAGGCATCTATTGTTACTTTCTAGCATGCTGATTCTAAAAGGGAAAGGAAATTATGGCCACCTCTCTAAAGTGACAATGAAATTGTTCCTCTTTCAAATAGAATGTGTAGTACAGAGGACATGAGATATTAAATCATCAAGCAACAGCTGAATATTTCAGCCTATGATGGATGCCAAGTTTCTGGTGGGGATCAAAATCCGTCAAGTACAGTAGCTGCTATCATCAATCATGTCCATGTAGTGCTCAGCACTGCTGTGACTTATGAGTGTGCAGTAGGCCCAGGGGTGGTCAGAATTGGGGTGGAGTGAAGTGGCAGTAAATGCATTCCTAAGTGATATCCAAGCCAAATAACATAAAACCCAGCACCTGTGGGACAGGAGGAAAAGGGGGGAAATGGAATTGGGAGAAATGTAAGAGTTCATGGCAGGTAGAAGGATGGAATATAGCCTAATAAGGCATAGAATCATAAAATTCTAGAATATTCAAACTGGAAAGGATTTGTGATACTGTCTTATAGCAGAATTGATAGGAGTAATAATAGTAGTAGAAGTCATAGTAATAATACCAGTTCTCAGTTCTAGAATACTTTAAGTTTATTAAAGAACTTTCTATACCACCACTCAATGAAATAGTGCAAGTATAATTATTCTCATTTTACAAATGAAGGAACTGAGACTAAGAGAGGTAAAGATACTTACTGAAAATCACAGAATATTAATGACAGAGGAAGGGACACAATTTCATTTTGCTTCTACCAAAGGTTGCTGAAACCATGAAGATACGTAGACAAGAGAACCTGTACAGTGAAGAACATACAAAGAAAGACTCTTGGAATGCCATATTCTATTCCAAGCTCTCTCTCTCTCTCTCTCTCTCTCTCTCTCTCTCTCTCTCTCTCTCTCTCTCTCTCTCTCTCTCTCTCTCTCTCTCTCCCTCTCTCTTTCTCTTAATGTGTGTGTGTGTGTGTGTGTGTGTATGATTATGAGATGATAAAATGTACTAAATGAGCTGTTAGGTTATTTAGGACTACAAGATTTAGTGAAAATCCAATATGTTACAGAAAAGAATAAGTTCTGTTTACTAGATATTCATCAGCAGTTGATCATATTGGCATAAATTTGGTAGAGTATTAGACAATGGGAATGGGATCATACCTCATAACTCATTTTTCTAATATAGAAAAAATACACTTCTTTACCTGAGTTCCATTTGCTACAGACTGTTTTAGTCTATCTTTTTTTAATCCATAATTCATATTTACATCTATATAAATATAACTTTCTTTTCTTTTGTACTATAATGTAATGAAGCTTCAAATTTTATTTTCCATTTTAAGAAATGTTTAAGAAAGAAATAAAATAGTTGGACTTGCCCTAGGTAACATTTTTATTTAATTTCAAATGTATTTCTAATGAAAACAAAGTACCATATCTAGAGAAATCCATATAGACATAACAAAGTTTTCTTTTTCTTTTTTAGACACTGCTTTAAAATCAATTATATGTGGGAAAAAGAAGCCTGAGGGTCACAACTGAGTCATCACTGCTTTATGGGTACTGGACTGTCTTTACAACTGAAACATATTTTCACCATATATGTCAATCACTGCCTAACAGAAGAGCTTTTATTAGTTTTCTCTAAATTATTACTTTTTTCTCATTTTAAATGGTTTGGAAAATTGAAATGGTATTTTACATTTTTATATTCTCCACGAGAAAGTTTAGAAGTAATCTAAAATGAAACAACCAGCAACATATCAGCTTTGTCAATCACTATTGACATACTATTCAATTCCATCTGTATGCTAATATTAAGATTCATTTCTGCAAATGTATTCTTCCTATTAAGGGCCCCCAGAAATGTATTTTCAGTGTAATTCCAGTGAACAAATACACATTCTTCTCAAACACATGATGACATGCTTAGGATTTTTGCCCATAAACTTTAGCTCACTCTTATATAAATCTTTTTAGTGAGTTTTAAATAATAAAATCTCCACTGGAGCTAATATCCAGGTACTGTTCAATGTGCTCTTGAAACCTTACTAACAGTAAGCATCCTTTCTTTAAAAAAGATTATTGTCTCTTTTTCACAATGAATGATGTTATAGGAATTCCAGAAAAAAAATAGAAATGTTCAAACCTGTTTCTTGTCCTCCTTCAGTGATGCAGTAAACTGAAGTTTGAAACTCTGTGTGACTAGTTATAAATTTCATTAAAAAAACCTTTTCTCAACATGGTTTCTACTTCAAAACTTTATTTAGATTCTTATGACAACGAAGGGAAAGTATTTATGGATTTCACTGGGGAAAAACATGTTAAAAATTGGGATAATTTTAGCATCAAATTCAACAGGCTATGAAAATAGTATTGAAGAAAAATGATTTTGGATTTTTTTTATAACAAAAATTGAGAAAACAGTACAGTTCTTTAGGGTGTCCATGTATTTTTTTCTCATTTATTTTTTTTCTCCCTTAAAATTGTTTGACTAGCAATCAAATCGTGTGGATAAATTTTCTTTTACAGAGCCACAATGAAAAAAGTTTTTAAAAAGGTTGATGGGAAAGTTTTCTTATCAGTTTCTTGAATTTATATTGTTTTGTTACTATTTCCAGAAATATTGATAAAAAGGATGGAGTGTGTTAAACAGAAAATAAGACTGTCAGGTTGATCTTCTAAAGCCACAGTGCAGTACGTCAGATACCAAAGAGAAAGTATTTTATGACCTCATCATTCTGAAAAGGCTGACACAGGTTTGAGGTGATTGTAAGGGCAGGGAATGAATACAGAGTGATCGACATGATTCAGAACATCAAAAAGCAACCCAGATGTACAGAACAATGAATGGAGAGAAGAATGAATCCTTGGAATCAGATAAAGGCAGAGGTAAGCATTTGATAACTTATTTACTAACTGTTCTAAACTTTAATGTGACTCCAAGAATCAAATAATGTAACATTGACGTTAGAGGAATCTAATCCTCTCAGTCCTGTGAAGTTAGTTTCACTGCTCTCTGTATACTTAAATAAGCCACTCACAAGCATTGCTTTATAATTAGAGCTGTCAATCAATCTGCCTTGGGGAACTTCCATAGTTCTTTGGGTCTCCCATAGTAGTAAAAGATGAAGAAAGCAAACCAGCAAAGTAAAGAATGATAAACGGACCGTCACACTGGTGTTAGGCTGATGACCATGCAGGGAGGAGGAACTTGCAGTCTCTAGGCCGCATGTGACTTCTTAGGTCCTGGTGTGCAGCCTTTTGACTGAGTCCAAGTTTTATAGAAAAAAATCATTTTATTAAGGGGATTTGTTATTTGAAGTTTGGACTCAGTCAAAAGTTCACACTTGAGGACCTGGAGAACCACATGTGACTTTGAGGGTATAGGTTCCCCACTTCTGGCCACCAGAGCAAAGGACAGATGATGTAATAAAAAGAACACTGGGGTTTGAATAAAAAGGCCTAGTTTGGATTAGAAACACTGGTATTTGTTCTTTCTCTGACCTAGATCAACTCATTTAGATAATAGCTCTTTGATTTCTTCATTTATAAAGTTAGGATAATATGTTTATCTCTAAAAAGTGATGTTTTAAGAATCAGTAGAGATAACATATACAAACATTAAACTAAAAAGCAGTGTGATAAATTAATATTAGAACTTCATTTGAACATGGGAGAAGCATAAGGTATAATCCCATCTCTGACAGTAGTTGTTTGTCTTTGAATAAGTCATTTTAACCCCTTGAGTTTCAGGTTTGTCAATTGTTGAGTGAGGATAATAATGCCAGTACTTGACATCTCATGAAGAAACTTTAAATTTGAAAGGAGACAATATAAGTTTTACAACTTTAAATTTCAATAAAATTTTGACAATACCATATATTTGTAAAGCACTTTTAATTTAAAAGAGCTGTATGTCAGCTATCAAGTGCTTTTAAGTGGTAAATTATTATGAAATGTTAAATTGTGGCTTTATTATTTTGACATGCTTATTTGGAAAATACTTTTATATAAGGATATATGTATTATATATATATATATAAAATGTATATGTATATAGTTGCTCAGATACCTGATGGTATGTAGCTGAATATTAGCTTAAAAAGCTAATTCCATATAAAAGTAATAAGAAAATCCAAATAAGAACACCAATACTGGGTTCTATTATTAGCAGGATTATGAAAGCTGTCATTATTTTAATATATTTGGTAACTGATTATTGTATCTGTAACTTTTTTGAAGGATTGATTTCCATATACACATAACTCAGAGTCTTCTTGGGTATATTTCTTGTGTAATAAGTAGTAGAGAATATTTGAAAGAAAACCTTATAAGAGGAAAGATAATGTTATTATTACACAACATTCTAGATAACTAAAAAGCATAAAGAAACTTTTTTTAAAAGAATCACAGTTGTAATAACAATTCTGATATGATTTTTTGAATACTGAATGATTTTTTTCATTAATTCCCTTGATAGTCTTGACCATTTGTTTCCACATGTATTTTGTTGTTATTTTTCTAGCTCTATAAAATTTTTTTTGTAGTTTGATTAGTATGGCATTTAATAAGTAAATCAATTTAGGCAGAATTATCATTTTTATTATATTGACTTGGCCTACCCATGAACAATTGATATTTTTCTAATTGCTTAGATCTGACTTTATTTGAGTGAAAAGTGTTTTGTAATAGTGTTCATATACTTCCTGGTTTGTCTTGGCAGATAGGCTTTGAAGTATTTTATAGTGGTTACAGTTATTTTAAATAGGATTTCTCTTTCTTATTTCTGGGCTTGATTGTTCATATGAAGAAATGATGATGATTTGTGTGGGTTTATTTTGTTTTCCGAAACTTTGATAAACTTATTAATTGTTTCAAGTAATTTTTTTTATTTGGTGCTCTAGTGTTCTTTAAGTATACAATCATGTCACCTGCAAAGAGTGATAGTTTTGTTTTCTCATTGCCTATTTTAATTCCTTCAATTTTTTTTCTACTCTTATTGTTATAGATAACATTTCTGGTAATGTATTAAATAATAGTGGTGATAATGGATATCCTTGCTTCACTCCTGATCTTCTTGGGAAGGCTTCTAACATCTTCATCACAGCTAATGCTTGTTTATAGTTTTAGATAGATGTTACTTATTATTTAAAGGAACAATCCCTTTATTCCTGTGCTCTCTAGTGTTTTTAATAAGAATCGGTAATGTATTTTGTCAGAAGCATTTTCAGCATCTATTGAGATAATGGAAAGATTTTTTTTTATTGATGGGGTCAATTATATTGATAGCTTTCCTAATATTAACCCAACCCTGCATTCCTGGTATAAATCTCACCTGTTCATAGTGTATAATCCTTGTAATATATTGCTGTAATCACTGTGCTAGAATTTTGTTCAAAATTTTGGCACCAATATTCATTACGGAAATTGGTCTATATTTTTTTTTTGTTTTAGCTCTTCCTGGTTTAGGTATTTGCAATATATTTGTATGATAAAAGGAATTTTATAGGACTCTTTTTTTTGTCTATTTTTCCAGATACCTTATGTAGTATTATAATTGTTCTTTAAATGTTTGGTGGAATTCACACATGAACCCACCTGGGCCTGGGGATTTTTTCCTAGGAAGTTAATTAATGGCTTGTTCAATTTATTTTTCTATGATGGGCTTATTAAGGCATTCTATTTCCTGATCTTTTCATTTACATAATTTGTGTTTTTTCTAAGTATTCATCCATTTTGCTCAGATTCTCTGATTTATTGTTATATAATTGAGTAAAATAGCTTCTAATTATTGCTTTAATTTCTTCTTCATTGGTAGTGATTTCATGCTTTTCATTTTTGATACTGGATATTTGGTTTTCTTCTTTATTTTAAATCAAATGAACTGATGGATTACTAATGTTAATGACTTTTTTTATAAAAACACCTCATAGATCTATTTAATAGCTCAATAGTTTTCTTACTCTGTCTTAATAATCTCATCTTCGAATTTCAAGATTTCCTATTTGGTACTCAATTGGGGAATTTGAATTTGTTCTTTTTCTAGTTGTCTTTTTTATTTGCATGCCCAATTCATTGATCTGTTCTTTTATTCATTTGACTAACATGGAAATTTAGAGAAATAAAATTTCCCTTAAGCACTGCTTTGGCCACATCACATAAATTTTGATATTTTGTTTCATTATTTTGATTGTCTTCAGTGAAATTATTGATTTTTTTATTATTTGTTCTTTGATACACTTATTCTTTAGGATGAGATTATTTAGTTTACAATTAACTTTTAATATATGTATTTCCACTTCCTTTTGTTGAATTAATTTTTATTGCATTATGATATAAAAAGAATGCATTTACTATTTCTGCCTTTTCATATTTGATTTTGAGGTTATTATGCCCTATTAGTTTTGGTGTAGGTACCATGTCCTGCAGAGAAAAAGGTATATTCCTCTCTTTCTGGTCTCATTCAGTTTTCTACAAATATCTCTCATATCTAGCTTTATTTAATATTCTATTTACCAGATTAGTTTCTTTATTTTGGGGGGAGGTAGAGTTTTGCTGTGAATTTCTTCCTGTAACTCATTTAACTTCTCCTTTAAGAATTTGGATGCTATACCACTTGGTGTGTACATGTTTAGTATTTATATTGCTCCATTGTCTATGGTAATTTTTAGCAAGATGTAGTTTCTTTCTTTATCTCTTTTAATTGGGAAACATATCAACAATCTCAGATATGCAGATAATATCACTCTGATAACAGAAAATGAAAAAGAATTAAGAAGCTTCTTGATGAGGGTGAAAAGAGATTGTAAAAGCTAGCTAGAAGCTTGATGAAAATGTAAAAGCAAAAGAAAACAAACAAATCAAAAATAAGCTTGGAAATTGGTTCCATCACTCCTGGTAAATGGAGGTAACAGAAATAAAAACTGTGTCAGATTTTTATATTATCAGATTCAAAGATAATTGCAGAAGGTGACTATAGACATGAAATTAAAAGATGCTCCTTGGAAGGAAAACTATGGCAAATCTGGACAGCATACAAAAAATAGAACTATTCACTTGTTGACAAAGTTTTATATAGTCAAAGCTATGTTTTTTCTAGTAGCATTGTATGGCCATGAGAGTGGGACTATAAGATAAGCTGAGAGCCTCAGAATTGATGCTTTCAAATTGTGCTGCTGGAGAAGATTTTCGAGGGTCCCTTAGACAGCAAGGAGATCAAATCAGTTAATACTTAAAGAAATTAATTGATGCTATTCACTGGAAAGTCAAATACTGAAGCTGAAGTTTAAATACTTTGACCACACAATAGATAAGATTCATTGGAAAAGTCCCTGACATTGGGAAAATTTGAAGGCAAACAAAAGGGGGGGATAGAACATGAGATGGATAGTGTCACAGAAACAAGAAACATGAAGTTGGACAGACTTCAAAAGATAGTGGAGAATAGAAGGGCTTGGTAATCTGTGGTATGTAGGATCACAAACAGTTGGACATGACTGGACAATGACAAGAGTGCCTTCATTTTTTTTTTTATTTTTACTGCTGCTTCATGAAGTAAGATAAATTTTTATAGCATTTATAATGTATTCTAATAATATCTACCAATTATCCTTGTTTTTGATGAGGAAATGTTAATCCTTCTGGAGCTACCTTGGGATGATGATCCCTGTGTTTTATTAGTACTGTGCATGTTTCTCTTTTGTTACTTTTTTAGGTACATAATCATCCATATCACCATGTCTATAAGGTTACACATGACTGATAGTATTTCATTGATGTTAACTACATAAAACGTGTTCTTTCCATTAAGCTTTTACTTCAGACTATCAATTGATAACAGTATACACATAGCCTTAGTTTTCCTTTCGATGACTTTTTGGGAGATATGTCTTTCCTGGAGAAGACCAAGGCATTTGGAAATATCATCCTCATGCATTGGTATGATTTGTTCTCTAGATTCAAACTCAAAGCCTTCAGTATTTTCCTTGGTTTATGTTAGAATTTTTTGTTTACCTGTCAAATCCAAAAAACATTTTGATATTGTTGGGGAAAACTTTCCTGAGATAAAATAGCTGTTTTATTTATTTCACAATTGAGCCATATAATATGATGTCATTCATGTATAGCAACTGATCAATAGAATGTTTTTAGAGTATTCTTTTTGGTTTGAATGCCAAACCCAATTTCTCTGTGGTTGACTTCAGAGTATCAAACTTCCTTTGGGGTTTATTAAGTTGCCCAGAAAAGGAGCCCCACCTGCCCTGGTGGAGACTTCCAGAAGAAACAAAAGGACAAAACTTGCATATGCTTAAACCACAAAGGAGGGAAAAGCTTCAGGCAAAAGAATTGAAATGATTAGATATCTTGACCTTAATGACTAAGATGTTTCTGGAAATCAGGGAACCTTTAAGTCTCCTAGAACAGAGATCATCACACAGGAAGTTCTTGTGGAGGGGGTAAATGGGGTGGTATGGCAAAAATCCCCTTTAATTGTTGGGTTAATACTTAACACCAGATGAAGAGAGTTGTATTCAATTTACTCAAATGGAGGGATCTGTGATCAATGTGTGATCCACACTCCTGAGGAATGAAAATAAGAAATGTAATGCTATGTAGAACCAAAGTGGATTTAAAGTGCCTCACTGGAAATGCTGCAGTTTATGTCAGTTATTTTTGACATTATTGTTTTGGTGATGTGTTTTAAGTTAAGAATGGTTTTCCAGGTAGCCATCAAATACATTATAATTTTCACGAAGTTTGTTATCTATTTTAAGTATTTTTATTATACAACTAAGCCATGAGGGTGAAACCGAGTAAAGTCAATCTCGCTAGGTTACTTTCCCTCTGCTAATTCCACTAAACCTTCCCCGCTGATTTACTAGGTAATATATACAAATTGTAGGGATCTTGTCCATTCATTCATTCATTCATATCCCTATTTAGGTGAACAGTGTAAATTCAAATAGAGATGTGGGCCACTTGACCTTATATGAGAATTCCCACGGGTCACATGTTGACTTAGTTTTAAAATGTAATATTACCTATGCTTTATTACATTTTTATTATTTTATTAAATATTCCCTAATTATATTTTAATCTGTTTCAGGCCACATTCAAGAATGTTGTGGACCCCAAGCAGCCTTAGGATGCATATTCAACAAGTTTGATTTAAATGATGTGGTATTTGTCTGAATCAGAGTTATTTCTATTGCCTACCCTCCCTCCCTCCCCACCAGCGAATTTAATAAGTGTGACTTTTAGAGCAAAGAGTAGAAATCCCATCATCTTTTTATGGCTTT
This sequence comes from Trichosurus vulpecula, assembly GCF_011100635.1. Taxonomy (NCBI): domain Eukaryota; kingdom Metazoa; phylum Chordata; class Mammalia; order Diprotodontia; family Phalangeridae; genus Trichosurus; species Trichosurus vulpecula. The sequence goes on along the minus strand of NC_050576.1, from coordinate 319,543,541 downwards.
GTTTTACTTAGATTCCCTAGGTTACCAACATTCCAAGGAGGCTGACTACTACCACCATGACTAACACAAGAGCGATTTCTAACCTGTTTTATGTCATGGACCAACCCCTTGGTGATTGATTGAAATGAATAGGATTATGAAAGTAACAAATTATATTGAAACAAAAATACATTTGTTCACATATTCTTTACCGTCCATGTCTATGCATGGATACCTTAGGGGTTATGAAACTCAAGTTAAGAACCCTTATAGACTATTACTTAAATTGACCTTTACTGTCCCTGATGTGGTGGCAGGTAATTATGGGTAATAAAATCCTCATTTCACAAACGGGGATGCTGAATCTTATAGATTCAGGATGTTGCCCAAGGTCATGGAGGTTTTAAATGTCAGAGAGAGAATTTGAACCAGATGTCCTTGACTCTAGGTCTAGAGTATCGATCAACCACACAAGCATACCTCTCAAAAATATTTACCCACTTATCCATAAATGTGAATATACGCATATACACACAAGCACATATATACACATATACGCATATGCATATGCCTACATATGTGCATAAACATGTGTATGCATATATATGCAAATTTAATTATTCAGTCTGAGAAAGATCTTGAATTTCATTGATGGCAAGAACTTTTAGTCAGAAACGCCTTTTTACCAAAGTAGATCAGCAACTCCTCCCTAACAGAATGTGGTGATTGTGATCTTCCTTAGGGAGCTAATGGTAAAATAATTTTACTGAAAGTCACACAGTTAGTATGTATCAGAAGTAATATGTACCTAGGTCTTCTTGACTCATTCTGACTCTTCTTCTACTATACCTATGTGTGCACTCATCTCTGTCTTAGTCTCTCTGTCCTTTTGCCTCTCTCTGTCTCTTTCTCTGTCTTACTCTGTCTTTCTCATTGTCTCTCTATTGTTGTTTCTCTATCTTTTTTTCTTTCTGTGTGTATTTATCTCTGTCTCACTTTAATTTTGCCTCTCTCCCTCTCTCTCTCTCTCTCTCTCTCTCTCTCTCTCTCTCTCTCCCTCCCTCCCTCCCTCCCTCCCTCCCTCCCTCCCTCTCTCTCTCCCTCCCTCCCTCTCTCTCTCTCTCTCTCTCTCTCTCTCTCTCTCTGTCACTCTGTCTACCTGTATGTTGGCACCAAATCAGGAATTTTGTGGCAGAATCACATGATAAACTGTTGAGAAAATCCAAAACAATTTATTTTAATTCTAAGAAGTATGTTTTAAGCAAAAAGTGAATTCCAGCTTTAAAGAAGATATGAACCAAAAAATTCAAATAGTTCTAGAAATGGCAAATTCAGTCTTCAAGATGAATATTAGAAATTTTTGTATTCATAACATGGAATGTATCTTCCCTGTGCCAAAAAAGAAAAAAAATTGTAGAAATGTATAAAAATAATGGCAAAGAATACCGAAGTATAGGAATTTCAGAGTACTAGTAAAGAAGCAGTTAAGGAATACTCTTTACAACTTATAGTTTCTAGAAGATCAATTTTAATTGGATATAAGGATTTGTGATTATCTTGCAAAGTTCATTATGACTAATTTATCAAACAATAGTCATAAATAACAATGTGAAGAAAATATTAAACTCAAACACCTATTTGGGAAAAAGAGGGAAATTTAAACATTTCTTTCAAAAAAATCCAGTATATGAATATATTATTTTCTATAATTTTCAAAGTATATGTGTAGTGGGTTCATCTCTATTTTATAATTGATTTTAACTTCATAGATAGAAAATTTCCTTTAAAATAATATTTAAATTGAATGATTAATTATGATATTTTCATAGGGGCGAACAAAATTTAAGTCAATCTGCCTAATTTTACAGATGAAGGAACTGAGGGACAGAAATAGTAAGTGATATACAGTGTCAGAAAGTTAACTATGGACAGACATAATATGAGCTCAATTCATTCTGCACTAAGGCTATTGTTTCCAGATGATCAGCCAAGAAACTTTTGAAGTGATCATCTAATTATCACCATTTCCAAATAACTCTTTTAAAGGATGCAACAAAGTGCTTCTTAATAATTGCAAAGGCATTTCTTATTAACTCAATTATTTCTGAAAAATCTGAAAATGAGTTTTTTTAAATAAAATACATGATAAAAAAAATCTCATTTCTTTAAAAGATTAAATAACAGAATTCTCAATCAGAAAGGATATTAGAGACAATTTAGTACCATAGGACTTGAGTAAGAAAACATGAGTTAAAACATGAAATCAGTTACTAGCTGTGTGATCCTAAGGAAGTCCTTTAACCTCTATTTGTCTCATTTTCCTCAGTTGTAAAATGGATTACAAAGAGCAGAGTTCTTGTGAGGGTCAAATGAAATATATGTAAGAATCACTTGAAGATGGCCACATGAAGGCAGCTTCTTACCAGAGCTCTCTCACAAGGTCTGTCAGATTCCCATAAAAAAGTGAATTTGAGCAGATTTGAGAGAGTCAGAAACCGCGAGCAGTCTGCGTGGGGCAAATTTCCGAGCCGGGAGAGTCTGAAAGGCCAGAGGAACGAACCTGCAGGCGCGGAGAGTGCTCGGTGCGGAGCTGCTCCAGACCAAGGCGGAAGCAGCCGGCCGGGAAATCCACGTGGGAGACGGGCTGGGAGAAAGCTGGGCGCCCAAAACCGGCAGAGATCCCCAGGCCTCCCAACACAGGACGGCAGTCTCTGGGAGCGACGAGAGGCAGCGCAACGCCACCAGCCGCGAAAACACCCAGTCCTGACGCTTGCAAAACCCAGGATCTCGGCCTCTTGAACTTCCGGAAGACTTAATGGCTAGGTAAGCGTCTCTAACCCCTCCCCCCCTCACCCAGAGAATTCCTCCGGAAAAAAAAAAAAAAGAGAACTGAAACAGAGGAGAGAGTAGCGGGGCTTCACAGGACAAATACTAGAAGCAGGGGTCAACGCCAGGAGCCCAGACGTAACTTTGCTCCCCCAGGGGAAGTGCCAGACATCAGCTCAAACAACAAACAGCTGAGACCATTGCTGAAAAGCAAGTGCTGGAGAGCACCCACAGGGAGTGAGACGCCAGGGAGCCAGACCCCTCCCCCACACCTCAGGAAACTGAAGGTTTTAATTCTAGACTCACAACCCCCAGAATAAGAAAGCTGGGACAGAAAGCCCTGAGACTCACAGAGAGAAATTCGTTGTAAAGCCAGCAAAAGGCAAACCAACATGAAGAAGAACACAAAAAAACCAAGGACAATAGATTCTTTTTATGGAGACAGGCAGGATCAAAATATCGACATAGAAGAAGATAGCAATGACACGGTAGATACATCAGATACCTCAAAAGCTAATATGATTTGGTCTCCAGCCCAAAAAGCACTGCTGGAAGAGCTAAAAGAGGATTTTAAAAACCAAATTAGGGAGCTAAAAGAAAATATGGAAAAAACGGAAAAAAGTGAGAAAAAATCCACTGACGAAATCAAGTCCCTAAAGAATAAGATTGGCGAAATGGCTACGGAGATTCAGAATCTAGAGAGAGAAAAGGACACCCTGAGAGGTGAAATCAACCAATTGAAAATGGAGGCTCAAAAGCAAAATGTAAAAACTAACTCATTTAAAATTAGACTTGAGCAAGTGGAAGCTAATGAATCTATGAGGCACCAAGAAGTAATAAAACAAAACGTAAAGAATGAAAAAATAGAAAAAAATGTGAAATATCTGATTGGCAAAACAACTGACCTGGAAAATAGATCCAGGAGAGACAATTTGAGAGTTATTGGTCTACCGGAAATCCACGATGAAAAAAGGAGCCTTGACAGTATCTTCGAAGAAATTATCAAAGACAACTGCCCAGAGGTCCTAGAACCAGAGGGCAAAATAGTCATTGAAAGAATTCACCGATCACCCCCTGAAAGAGATCCCAAACTGAAAACACCAAGAAATATTATAGCCAAATTTCAGAGCTATAAACTCAAGGAGAAAATACTGCAAGCAGCCAAAAAGAAGCAATTCAAATATCGGGGAACTACAGTCAGGATCACGCAGGATCTCTCAGCTTCCACATTAAAAGACAGGAGAAATTGGAATATGATATTCCGAAGGGCAAAGGAGCTGGGACTACAACCAAGGATCAACTACCCAGCAAAACTAAGCATAATTTTCCAGGCAAGGCGATGGACATTCAATGAAATAAGGGAATTCCAGACCTTCCTGATGAAAAGGCCAGAACTCAATGGAAAATTTGATCTCCAAATACAAACCTCAAGAGAGACATAAAAAGGTAACCAGGGGGAAAAACCCCACAAACTTCATTAACCAATAAGCTTAGGTTGTTTACATCTTTATGTGGGACTATATCATCTTATGTATGTTTTTTTATGTATATATATATATATATATATATATATATATATATATATATATACACATATATAAGTCATTCTTGTGAATGGTACAACTATTGTGACAAATGAAAGGGATATACATAGGTTGTGAATGCCTGTATAAATTAACTGATGTAAAGATATAAAATATAAATAAGAGATATAAAGGGAGGGCTATGAGGGAAGTGGTAAGGAGGCTGTAGAAAAGGGTAAATTACACCAAAGGAAGTGGAAAAAAAACATATTATAGTAGAGGGAAAGAAGGGAGGGAGAAGAGCAGTATTTGAGCTTTACTGTCAAATGATCTAGTTCAAGAAGGGAATAACATACTCTGATAAGTTTAGAAATCTAACTTGTCCTACGGGAAGTGGGAGGGAAAGGGGGGGAAAAAGGGAGGGGGGAGGGCAGAAGGAAGAGGAGAAGTAGCAAGTGGGTAACGGTAAGATAAGGGAGGGGAATAAAGAGGGAGGGTTAACTGAGGAAAGTGGCGGTCAAAAGCAAAACTTTGTTGGGGAGGAGAAGGGGAAAGGGAGAAATAAAAGCATAAACAGGGGGAATTAGGATGGAGAAAAAGACACAGATAGAAATCATAACCCTGAACGTGCAGGGGATGAACATTCTCACAAAACAGAAGCAGATAGCAGAATGGATTAAAAACCATAATCCTACAATATGCTGTATACAAGAAACACATCTGAAACCGGGGGATACACATAGGGTTAAGGTAAAAGGCTGGAGTAAAATATATTGTGCCTCAGCTAAAGTAAAAAAAGCAGGTGTAGCAATCCTAATCTCAGACAAAGCAAAAGTAAAGATAGATCTAATTAAAAGAGATAAGGAAGGACATTATATCCTGCTAAAAGGCACCATAAACAATGAAGCAATATCATTGCTTAACATATATGCACCAAGTGGTAAGGCATACAAATTCTTAGAGGAGAGGTTAAGGGAGTTACAGGAAGAAATAGACAGCAAAACTATAATATTGGGAGACCTCAACCTCCCCCTTTCTGAACTTGATAAATCTAACCTCAAAATAAATAAGAAAAAAGTTAAGGAGGTAAACAGAATTTTAGAAAAGGCACATATGATAGACCTCTGGAGAAAACTGAACGGGGATAAAAAGGAATATACTTTCTTCTCAAAAGTACATGGCACATACTCAAAAATTGACCATGTACTAGGGCATAAAAACCTCACAATCCAGTGCAGAAAAGCAGAAGTAGTCAATGCATCCTTTTCAGATCATGATGCAATAAGAATCATATTTAATAAAGTACCATGGAAAAATAAGCTAAAAACTAATTGGAAACTAAATAATTTAATTCTAAAGAGTGAGTGGGCCAAAGAACAAATCAGAGAAACAATTAATAATTTCATTCAAGAGAATGACAATAATGAAACAACATACCAAAACTTATGGGATGCAGCAAAAGCAGTTCTTAGGGGAAGTTTTATATCTCTAAATGCCTACATGAATAAAATAGCGAAAGAGGAGATCAATGATCTGGGCAGACAGCTGAAAAAGCTAGAAAAAGAGCAAATTGAAAACCCCCAATTAAATACCAAATTAGAAATACTGAAAATCAAAGGAGAGATTAATAAAATTGAAACCAAGAAAACTATTGAATTAATAAATAAAACAAAGAGCTGGTTTTATGAAAAAACCAATGAAATTGACAAACCTTTGGCCAATTTGATTAAAAAAAAGAAAGAAGAAAATCAAATTACCAGTATAAAAAATGAAAAGGGTGAGGTCACCTCTAATGAAGAGGAAATCAAAACAATAATTAGGAATTATTTTGCCCAACTGTATGCCCATAAATTTGACAACCTTAGAGATATGGATGAATATCTACAAAAACATAAACTGCCCAGACTAACAGAGAAGGAAGTGAAATTTCTTAATGACCCCATATCAGAAAAAGAAATTGAGCAGGCCATCAACGAACTCCCTAGGAAAAAATCTCCAGGGCCAGATGGTTTTACATGTGAATTCTATCAAACATTTAAAGAACAACTAATTCCAATACTTTGTAGACTATTTGGGAAAATAGGTGAAGAAGGAGTCCTACCAAATTCTTTTTATGACACAAATATGGTACTAATACCCAAACCAGGTAGAGTTAAAACAGAGAAAGAAAATTATAGACCAATTTCTCTAATGAATATTGATGCAAAAATTTTAAATAAAATATTAGCAAAAAGATTGCAGCAACTCATTACGAGAATAATACACCATGACCAGGTAGGATTTATTCCAGGAATGCAAGGCTGGTTCAATATTAGGAAAACTATTAGCATAATTGACCATATCAACAACAAAACTAGCAGAAACCATATGATCATCTCAATAGACGCAGAAAAAGCCTTTGCCAAAGTACAACACCCATTCCTATTAAAAACACTAGAAAGCATAGGAATAAGGGGAACCTTCCTCAAAATTATAAATAGCATCTACCTAAAACCATCAACAAGCATTATTTGTAATGGGGATAAACTAGATGCATTCCCAATAAGATCAGGGGTGAAACAAGGATGTCCATTATCACCCCTATTATTCAATTTGGTTCTAGAAACATTAGCTGTAGCAATAAGAGAAGAAAAAGAAATTGAAGGAATTAGAATAGGAAAAGAAGAAACTAAATTATCACTTTTTGCAGATGATATGATGATTTATCTAGAGAATCCTAGAGAATCAAGTAAAAAACTACTTGAAATAATAAACAACTTTAGCAAAGTTGCAGGATATAAAATAAACCCACATAAATCCTCAGCATTCCTATACATTACTGACAAAGCCCAACAGCAAGAGATAGAAAGAGAAATTCCATTCAAAGTTACTGAAGGCACTATAAAATATTTGGGAGTCTATTTGCCAAGACAAACCCAGGGCCTATATGAACATAACTATGAAACACTTTTCACGCGAATAAAATCAGATCTAAATAAATGGAGAAATATCACTTGCTCATGGTTAGGCCGAGCTAATATAATAAAAATGACAATTCTACCTAAATTAATCTATCTATTCAGTGCCATACCAATCGAACTGCCAAAAAATTTTTTTACTGAGCTGGACAAAATAATAACAACATTCATTTGGAAAAACAAGAGGTCTAGAGTGTCTAGGATATTAATGAAAAGACATGCTAGAGATGGTGGTTTAGCCACACCAGATATTAAACTGTACTACACAGCAGCAGTCATCAAAACTGCCTGGTACTGGTTAAGAAACAGGGGTGTGGATCAGTGGAATAGGATAGGTACACAAGTAGGTGAAATCAACAAGTTTAGCAATCTACTCTTTGATAAACCCAAAGAAGCCAGTTTCTGGGCTAATAATTCACTATTTCACAAAAACTGTTGGGAAAATTGGAAAATGGTAGGGCAAAAACTGGGCATAGACCAATATCTTACACCATATACCAAAATAAAGTCAAAATGGGTTCATGATTTAGGAGTAAAAGTTGATACTCTAAGTAATTTGGGAAAGCAAGGAATAGTTTACTTATCAGATTTGTGGAAAAGTAAAGAATTCATGACCCAACAAGAGATAGAGAGCATTACAAAATGCAAAATGGATAATTTTGATTATGTCAAATTGAAATGTTTTTGTACAAAAAAAGCCAATGCAACAAGAATTAGGAGGGAAGCAGAAAACTGGGAGAAAATCTTTGCAACTAGTATCTCTGATAAAGGCCTCATCTCTAAAATATACAGGGAGCTAAGCCAAATATATAGGAATACAAGCCATTCCCCAATTGAGAAATGGTCAAAGGATATGAACAGGCAGTTTTCAGAGGAAGAAATTAAAGCTATCTACAGGCATATGGAAAAATGCTCTGGATCGCTGTTGATTAGAGAAATGCAAATCAAAACAACTCTTAGATACCACATCTCTCCTGTCAGATTGGCTAAAATAACAAATCAGGAGAATGATAAATGCTGGAAAGGATGTGGGGAAATTGGAACATTGTTGCATTGCTGGTGGAGTTGCGAGCTGATCCAGCCATTTTGGAGGGCGGTGTGGAACTATGCCCAAAGGGCTATAGAAATGTTCATACCCTTTGACCCAGTAATACCACTTCTAGGGTTGTATCCCAAAGAAATCACGCAAGCGGGAAAAGGACCCATATGTACAAGAGTATTTATAGCAGCTCTCTTTGTGGTAGCCAAGAATTGGAAAGCAAAGGGATGCCCATCAATTGGGGAATGGCTGAACAAGCTGTGGTATATGAAGGTGATGGAATACTATTGTGCCATAAGAAATGGGGATGATGCAGACTTCATAACAACCTGGAAAAACCTACACGACATAATGCTGAGTGAGCGGAGCAGAGCCAGGAGAACGTTGTGCACAGCCACAGATATGTGGATTCCGTGAGGACCAACCCTGACATACCGCGCTTCTTTCAGCAACCTAAAGGGGCAAGGACAACTCCAGGGGACTCACGATGGAGAATGCTATCTTCATTCAGAGAAAGAACTGCGAAGTTTGAATACAAACTGAGGCACACTACATGCTCGCCTTTTCTGCTTCTCTTTTGTTTTTGTTTTTGGGGTTTTTTTTTTTGTTTTGTTTTGTTTTTTTTGTTTTTGGTTCTGTTTCTTCTTTCTCATGATTCATTCCATTGGTCAAAACTCTTCTCCACGATTTGACTAGAGAATAAATTAATTCAATGCGAAGTGATACATGACAGTTATATGAGACTTCATGCCGTCTTGGGGAGGGAGGGGGGAGGGAGGGGAGAAAAACTGGAACTCAAAACTATGTAGAACCGTGTGTGGAAAACTAAAAATAAATAAAGGAAAAAAAAAAGAATCACTTAATATTGTGACTGACACATAATAGCAAATAGTATGTAAATGGTTATCCTCTTTCCTTCCCCTTCCTGAGGGAAGAATCTTTAAGAAAAATACTTGGGGAAAATGGTCATTTAACCTTTGCTAGAACACCAAGTTAAGGAGAAAGCCACTCAAATTGAAAGTGGATGGAAGTCATCCCACTCTACTTCAGGATAGCTCTTATGTTTAAGGAAGTTTTCACTTAATGAAAACTAATAATTTCTACTTTGCAATATATGATGATTTTTCTAATTCTTACCTCTCTTGCCAAGAAAAAGACTATTCTTCTTTCTTATTACGCCCTACTTCTCCATACATTTGAAGATAGCTATCACATTCTCTTCTTCTCTTCTTCCATCCAGTTAAAATATTTTGAATTCTATCAACTGATCTTCATGTAATCATCAAATTTGAATGACAATGGCTCAAAAATCAAATACTAGTTCCATTACTGTCCTAGAACATATGTTATATGGGTATGGTAACACAAGATTATGATGTTGGGGAGAAGGACGAGAAGGAGAAGGAAGAGGAGAAGGAGAAGAAAGATGTAGTATTTGCATATTGTTTAAAGTTTGCAAAGCACTTTACATATCGTAATTCATTTGATCTTTACTACAGGCCTTGGAAGCTGTACTGGGGATCAAGATGGGCTCTTAGCACTAATTCAACCAAGGGCCCTGGAAGAGTTTGGCCTTTGTTTTCCTTTGATTAATTCAGTGTCTTTGAGTCTTATTAGGAGCTAAGCCCCAGGCCCAAACCCCTATCTATCAGGTGCTAAGCCTATGTGGGTGTAAATTGGTAACTAAGGTGGGGCTCCAGGTGGGGCCAATAAAGGGATGTGCTAAGACCAGGGCCAATAGTAAGAGCTTAAGTTCTGGTCACTCAGATGACATTTGATGATGGATAAAGAGTGCATAAAAAGGGAAGACAGAGCTATTTTCTTAAGGCTCTCACTCCCGGAGGTGCGGGACTCTGGGCAGCTGTTCTAAGGGCCTTACAGTGAACCCAGATATTGATGGTTTTTTTGGTAACTATGAATTGTATTTGGTCTATTGATGATTGTAATTTGTTTGTATTTGCTCTGAAGTTCAGGGTGCTGGCTTTTTCCCCTGAACTAAGTGAATGATATTTGTATGCAGGATTAAATTGAGATTGTTAACCCTTTAACATTGCTTTCCTTAGTAAAGCAAATCAAAAGAATTGGGCTTTCAGCATTCTGTGAGTTGGTTGTTGTTGGTTTTACACCCCCACAGCAGCTGCTAGCTGGATTGTTAAAAGAGAAGCTGGTACTGTTATTGTCACCATTTTCCAAATGAGGCAATTGAGATATAGAGAACTTAAGTGATTTGCCCAGGGAAGCACAGTTAGTGCCTAAGACAAGATTCAAAATCAGGTTTTATTGACTCCAAGTTCAGTGCTGTATCCGCTGTGCCAGCCAGAAGCTAATATGAAGAGCAACTAAATATTACCTTATTGACTTCCTATTTATGTTGTGTTTCAAATTCCAAGTTGCCATTTTTATCTATACCTTACTTGTGAGAAGATCACTTTCCACTAGGGAAATCAAGGAACATTGGACCATGTCAATAATATTAATTAAAAAGGGATAAATTCAATTCAGTAATTATTTTTAAATACTTGCTAGGATTATTATTTTAGCTACTGAGGATATAAATTCAACACACAAAGCAAATTCTATTTTTGAGGAAGTTACATGCTCCTATGATCAATGAAAAGCATTTCATTGGTTTCCAATAAATCACCTTTAAAGGTATTTTGTTGCTTAGTTGTTTTTCACTTGTGTCTAACTTCTTGTGACTCTTTATTTTGAGATTTCATGTCAAAGATACTGGAGTGACTTGTCCTTTCCTTCTTCAGCTCATTTTACAGATGAGGAACTGAGGGAAACAAGATTAAGTGATTTGTCCAGACTCACACAGCTAGCTAGTGTCTGAGACCAGATGAGAACTCAGAAGCTGAGTCTTCCTGATTCCAAACCGAATCCTCTATCCACTGCATCACCCAAGATATATAATATGAAAAACAGTGCTTATAACAAGTATTTAAAAGAGATTTCAGAATTTTAGATTGGTAAAATCAATATTAATTAGCATTTTACTATGGCAGCTAAGAAAGCTAATTCAATTTTTTAGACAACATTAAGAGAAATATTGTGTACAGGATTAGGAAAGTGATATTTCTGCTATCCTCTGTTCTTCTTTGACTATATATTATAAATTTTGTGCAGTTCTAGGCACTGTATTTCAGGATGTATATTGATAATTTGGAAAGCTTATAAAGAAGATATTTTAGAATGGAAAATGGCCCTGAGTTCTTGTTATATGAAGAAAAGTTAAAAGAACCATGGATATTTAGCCTAAAGAAAAGACTTGCCTTCTGCTGTTTGAATGACTGTCATGTGGAAGAGGAATGTGTAATTTTCTCTTTGGCTCTGAAGCAAAGAAGTTCAACCACATTTTCATACTTTACTCCAATTTATGAAAAAGAGATAGCCCATCTTGCCCCACCCCATGGGGTAACCCATCCACTGCTATCCTCAATTCCACTCTCACTCACTCATTTTGTCTTTTTCCTTCACTGGGTCCTGGAAACATAGCCATTTCACTCCCATTCCATTCATTACCACTAAACTGCACTTGACCCTGGCTAACCTAGTTTCTTTTGAGATTTAGCTCAAATCCTAACATCTGGAAAACATTTTTCTTGCTTCCCTTCTTACTTCTGAGGTGGCTTCCTATTTATTATGTGTGTTTCTTCTTTGCAAAGAGTAGTTTATTGAGTTTCTTTCATGAGAAGGTGAGCTCATCGAGTTGATGATTTTACCTTTTTTTTAAATATCCCTAAGACTTAGCATGAAACTAGTGCTTTTAAATATTTGATTTATAAATGTTTATTGCATTACATTGGATTTGGACAAAGTTAGCTTAACAGCCTAAGGAACCATATTCAGAGATAAAAGTCTAATTAAACAGGTAGTATTACATAGTGGAAAAAAAATTAAATGTAACATCAGAATTTAGGCTTGAATCCAATTTATGCTACTAGATTGCTGTGTGCCTTTAGGCAAGTTTCTGGATCTCACATTTCTCATCTTTCAAATGAGGGAATTTGATTACTTGACCTCCAAGGATTCCTTTAACCCCAAACGCTATGAAGATTTATTCAACAACCTTGTACTACAATGTCTTACCAACGGATCTCCAAAAGCCAGAAAGACCAATAATATCCTGAAGATAAACAAGATTTTCTTCAAAGAACCATGAAAGAGAAGAATAAGAAGAGGAAAACTATTTTATGACCAATGCTTTCTCTCTAATTAATCACACACCTGACTATGTCAATTAGGTACTTAAGAAGCTGTCATTGCCTGTAGGAGAGAATCCTAAAGTCTCACTATTTCAGCTTACTATTACATATTTATCGCAGATTACTCTCATTAATGTACACCAATTAAATGACCTTTCTATTGCTCATATGAGACATTTAGTTTTCTGACTCAGTGACTTTGAATAGAACATCTCTCATGGCTAGAATGTACTTTTTTCCTCACCTCCACCTCTTAGAATCCCGAGCTAACTTTAAACTTAGCTCACATCACCTACCATATGTGGCTTTCCCTAATGTCTTCCATTGATTTTTTGGTGATCTCCACATTATGCTGCATTTGCTTGGTTATATGTGTGTGTATCAAGATAGGTAGATACATATGTACATATGTGCATATACATTATTATTACCTATTTTTCCATAACATTTTAATTCATCCCTGTTGGGCATAATCTCCTTGAGAAAAGGAGTAGAATTTGCTTTGCCTTTGTAGCACAGCACCTTGCACACTGTCTAGAATAATGTAAAAAAATCAATAATCTAATGAATTAATGGTTAATATCTATGGCAAAAAGGGGGTCATAGGAAGAATGAAAATTTAGCTAGGAAAAATTTTTGTTTATATAGAATCACATTTAAATTCTTGTTTGTACTAGTAGAAAATAGGTGGCTAGCACTGATGGTTGGAATGAAATAGTAATATTATCTATATTCATGGCATGATAGTATTCTGAGATTTATTCCCACCTATAAGTTTCAAATAAATTTGAATTTAATTTAATTTTGAATTTGAATTTAATGCAATAAACATTTAAAAAGATTTGCAAAAATCTAGTTTTATTTATCATTGTAATTATAGTGCTGCATGAGAAGGCAATACTAAGGTCTGAGCACGAGATACATTCATTACAATACTTAAAAATTCTTCCACCTTCTATTTGGCTAGAGTAAAACAATATGCCACTTGACATATCCTTGAGGAGTTCAACTGTTCTCCAGTTAAGTCTAATACCCAAAACATGCATTTTTATGTATGTATTATTTGTTAGCTACAAATCAGGAGATCACAGGGTTTCATTGCCTATGAATATGTATGAATCTGCTCAAGGAGTCAAGCATCCCGGAAAAGGATTGCTCTTACAGTGAGATATTTATTGCTGTATTTTGAGCTATGCCTTTAAAAGTACTGTCAAAACAAATGTGTCAGGTCACCCAGCAGGTGGTTTATCTCTGTGAAAGTGTAGGCATTAAATTAGAAAAGGCTGTGGTTGCAGAGATAGACTGGTAATTAGGTATTGATTGGTTTATCTAACCTATTTTGTACATTTCTAAACAAATGCAAAATCACTTCTGATTTTTTCTTTTAAACCTTGAAATTGGTCAGTGTATTCGTTTTAAAGATTATGAAATATGAAGTGCACTTTTTACAGAAGATTCACTGATCTCACTTGAACTCAATCGATAAGTCCTATAAAAAGATTCCATTCTTAGAAATGTCACAGAGCTCAACAACAACCACTCCTATGTCTAGATTAAGTACTTCAATTTTATATCATCAAAGTGTATTTATAAAACAATACCAAAGTCACAAACACATAATGTTTTCTTCCAAGACTACAAAGAAAATCACAGCAACCCAAAGAGGTAAACATGAAGACCAAGAGGGATGAAAAGAATTGCTGAAAGTTGTATCATTAATCAATGCACAAAGGGAAAAAATCTGGTCTTAAAGAAGAAAGAATTCCAAGAATGGACAATAGAAACCAGTAATGTACATTTGGATACAGAAAATAATACATATACATTAATTATACACACCCAATATATTTATAAAATAAAATTTTAACATACATATGACATAAATATGAGCTGTTTTATATAAAATCTTATATGAACATGAAATTAATGCATGCTCACAGCATATCCAAGTGTGTATATATGTATACACATATACCCGTATGTATGTATATGTATGTATGTGTGTGTGTGTGTGTGTGTGTGTGTGTGTGTATGACCAGGATTTAATGAAATCAACAAGCATTTATTAAGTGTCACTTACTGTGAAAGGTTATGAAGTAGCATTCATTGCACTAATTTCTAGGACTACATTTAATATAGTATTCCAGTATATGGAAATACCAAGAATATTTTTTTAAAGTTCTACAGAAGTTTAAACATTTTTACGACAACTGTAAGAAAGGAACAGTGGAAGGAGAAAATAAAGTAACAGATGGTAACACTTTTAAGACCTTGAAGAATTGTAAATCTTAGCTGGTGTTTTTGTTCCTGTTGTTTTTGCTGCTGCTTTGGTGGTTGTGCTTTTTGGATATGATATTGCTACTGCTTTTGGTGCTCTGTCTGCTGCTGTTTTTGCTTGTTCCTTTGTTATTGCTGCTGCAATTGCTGTTCTTGTTGATTCTTTGGAGAGGCAAGGGGCAGGAAAATGAAGACCCCTGAATGGGGATATGACATGGCCAGAATGTTTTTATGGAGATTATTCTTGCTAGTTTTAGGAGACCTGATTAGATATAGGAGAGAAAAGAAGCTGAGAGTCTAATTAAGGAATGGTATTATAGTCAAAAGTTGATGAGAGCCTGACTTTGAGTTTTGGGGTCCTGTCAGTACAAAAGGAAAAGTTGGCAATCCATGAGATTTTGTGGAGGTGAAAGTGACAAAGTTCAACAACTGATTGTATATGCAAGATGACTTTGAGGTTATGCATCTAATTGAATGTAGAAACAGTGGCACTTTTAACAGAAATAGCAAAGTTTGAAGTAGTAGTTTTAGGGAAGGATATAAAGAATTCTGTTTTTGATATGTTAAGTATTGTAAAGCTTTCTACTTGCTCTCCCAGCATCTAGTCACTTCCCTCTCCAATTCATCCTCCACATAGACTGCCAAGTTGATATTCTTAAAAATAAAAATCTTTAATTTCCATGTTCAAAAATCCCCAGTAACTCCCTCTCACCTTTAGGACAAAGTGTAAACCATTTATCCTGGGACTTAAATCCTATCATAATCTATCTCCAGCCTATGTTTCCAGAATAGTTACCCATTACTTCATTTGTCTAACCTGCCTTTTTGCTTTTCCCTGGATACAACTTTCTACCTCTTAACTCTTACCTTTGCCTAAGTTTTCTCCCATGAATATTCCTCTCCACCTGCCAATCCTCTGACACACACACACACACACATACACACGCACACTCACTCACTCCTTTTTCTTACTCCTAGGAACTCAGCTAATCAATCATCCCTTTCTTTAACCAATTGCTATATGCTCTTCTGCGCCCCTTCCCACTCTGCTGAAATTGCTGCCAAATCTGCAGTGTTTGATGCACTTAATCTCCCCATTTCTTGATATTCTCTGTGCTTTCAGATTCTTTAACTTCATACTCTCCTCCTATCTCCTTAGTGGGTTCCTTCTGCTCCTCCCACTTTAAGTGAGCCCTTTCTCAAGACAGAAAATCTACAACTCCATTTCACTTCTCACTCTGTAGATCCAAATGCAAATTTCTTGCAGCTTCCTTAATGTATGAATGCTGCGATTATTACCCCAAATTTACCATACGTGAAATGAACCTTTCACTTCTTCTTGACTTCTCTAACTTAGCCAATGGCAACACTATTCTTCTATGAACCCTTATTCATAATGTGAAATTGTTCTTCCTTTTCTTTATCCCATACTTCTAATTCATCACTAAATATCTAATTTCTACATCTGCAGTCTCTTCCTTGACTATCCTTTCCCTCTTTCTGCCACAGTCACAATGCTAGTTTGGGTATCATTACTTCTAACTTGGGCTGTTTGGAGATCTTTCTAACAGGTCTCTCTGACCTCAGTTTTTTAACTCTCTAATCCATCCTACTCAAATCTTCTTTATAGTGCAAAAGAAAATCACTCTATTACCAAATACCTTCAAAGTTTCTTACTCTAACCTCCCTTTTAGCCTTGTATTTCCACATTGTTATTGAGTCATTTCAGTCATGTCTGACTTTCCATGAACACCGTTTTGGAGGTTTTATTGGCAAAGATCCTGGAGTAGTTTGCCATTTCTTTTTGGAGCTCATTTTATACATGAGGAACTGTGGTAAACAAGATTAAGGACTTGCTCAGAGTGACATACCTAGTAATTTTCTGGGGTTGCATTTGAACTCAGATCTTCCTGAGTCCGGGGCTGGTGCTCCATCCACTAGGTCACCTACCCTATCCTCCATGTTTTCTATTGCTCCTTTGAGCAATAGAAAAGAGACTGGAAATGGAGTTAGGAGAGCTGCATTCAAGTGCATATTACCCTCAGAGTGTTTGGGCTCCAAAGGATGGGGGTGGGGTATTATATGGCACTCATTTCACAGGATTATATTAAGACTAAAATGCAATAAGATATCGAAATTTATATTACAAACCTAAATGAATTTTTTAAAAAAAACCTAATACCATCATTATATTTTCCTGCCTTTTGTCGAAAAAAAATCACAGCAGAGAAAGAGAGAGAAATAGAGAGAGAGAGAGAGAGAGAGAGAGAGAGCGAGAGAGAGAGAGAGAATGAATATACTGGAAATCAGCTTGGAATTCTTGGCTCTTAGAGATACTTTCTCATTTTTATTTTGTTTAGGCATATGTTACTGCTTTCTTAAGTTAGTGATATGGGGGATGGTTAAAAGTGATGATGAAGGAATAGCTATGGCAAATTTAAAGGAGAACAATTCTCTAGGTAAGCATGGCAGATTTTTTGCTGGTCTACTGATTTTTGAAAGCTATTTGTAAGTTTCACTTATTTGTTTTTAGATTACCTTCTATTTCTTATAATGGTATCCTTATATTTTTAAACAATGGATTCATATTATCCATTCCATTGCATTGGTTACATTTTACCTTTTACAAACAGAGGAGCAAAGTGTGTAAGATAGACACAGCATTGCTACACCTTGTGGAATTTCATTGTTCACTGGTCACATGCTATATAGCAACAATATTTTATTGTGCACAGTGCATTTCAGAACTTGTATAAACTTGTGGAAATTTAAAATAATTATGGTACAGGATGCCAAATCAGCTACATATTCAGAGTATGCAAGAATATGTGGAGGGAGAAATAAAGCTTTTTCTCCCTATCTACAAAATGCTTTTGGTTGGGAGGGGGGATAATATACAAGTGAATAAAGGGAAAATGTATGTTTTCCAGCTTATATCTTTTTTTAGTCCTTGTCTTTTCCTGTAACTTTTTAAATTATTTATTTAATATTTTTAGTTTTCAACATTGATTTCCACAAGATTTTGAATTACAAATTTTCTCCCCGTTTCTACCCTCTCCCTCACTCCAACATGGCACATATTCTGATTGCCCCATTCCCCAGTCAGCCCTCCCTTCTGTCACCCCATTCCCCCCATCCCCTTTTCCTTTACTTTCCTGTAGGGCAAGATAGATTTCTATGCCCCATTGCCTGTATATCTTATTTCCTATTTGCATGCAAAAACAACTTTTTCTTTGGACATGTGCTTTTAAAACTTTGAGTTCCAAATTTTCTCCCCTCTTTCCTCCTCAACCACCTTCCCTAAGAGGGCAAGCAATTCAATATAGGTCACACGTGTATCGTTATGTAACACCCTTCCACAATACTCATGTTGTGATAGACGAGATAAATGAGACATAGTATTCACTTTTAAGCTGTCTTTACTACAGCAACAAGAGGTGAAAATGTTTCTATTTAAAATCAATTCAATTCCATAAGCATGTATTTACCTTCTTTTATATAAAACACTGTTTTAGATATTTACTATATAAAGACAAAATTGACAATTTCTACCTTATAATATATATTTTATTGCATGAATTAAAATAACAATTCATGAGTGAATATAATGCTTTATATTCTAGAGGGATCATATCATGGATCAGTTACAAATAGGGCAGGGGGTGGGGTGCTGAGCCAAGATGGCCTTGTGAAAACAACATCGTAACAGAGCTCTCTCACAAATTCTTTCAGATACCTCTAAAAAGCTGAATTTGCACAGGTTTAGAAGCCAATAGTGGACTGAGTGTGGTAAATTTCCAAGCCAGGAGACTCCACAGTGTCAACAGGATGTATCTGTAGGCTGGGAGAGTGCCCCGTGTGTGGAGTTGCACCAGAATACACCACAGCTGAAGAAGCTGCAGAACTCAACCAGCAATCCAGGCTGGGAGAATGCTGAGAAAGCCTGAAATAGAGGAACCAGAAGTGGGGCTTCAGTAGCCAAACAGTGGGTGAACATCAAAGGGGTGGAACCTGCAAGGATCAACACCAGGAACCCAGAGATGCCTTCGCATAGCCAGTGAAAGTGGCAGATACTGGCACAGACAACAGCTGAGACCACCACACAGGAGTAGGGGAAGAGGACACTTCCAGCAGCCAGACCACCCCTCCCACACATCTCACGAAGCCAGAGTCCATAGCACACAAAGCCAGCAACTAGGCGCACAATTCCTAGAACAGGAAGGCTGAGTCAGAGGCCCCTGAGCCCCATAAACAGAAATTCACTTTAAAGCCAAGAAAAAAGTTAACCAACATGAAGAAACACTCAAGAAAACTGAGGACCATTGATTCTTTCTGGCTGTTTGCAGTATTTTCTTCTTGACTGGAAAATTCTGGAATGTGGCTATAATATTTCTTGGAGTTTTCAATTGAAAGGGATATAAATAGACTGTGGGTGTCAGTATAAAATGACTGATATAATAAAAAAACATAATTAAGAGGAGTAAAGAGATGGTTCTGGGAGAAGAGGTAAGGAGGTAGTAGAAAAGGGTAAATTACATCACATGAAGAAGCACAAAAACAGATTATAGTAGAGGGAAAGAAGGGAGGGAGAAGAGTAGTATATGAGCTTTACTCTCATCAGAATTGGTTCTAGAAGAGAATAACATACTCTGATAAGTATAGAAATCAAACTTGCCCTACAGTCAGGAGGAAGGGAAAGGGGAAGGGAAAGAGGGGGTTGGTCAGAATGCAGGTAAAAAGCAGCAAGGGGAAAAGGGTAAGATAAGGGAGGGGAATCAAGTGGGAGGGTGAACTGAGGAAGGCAGTGGTCAAAAGCTAGACTCTGTTGAGGAGTGGAAGGGAGAAGGTCAAAATAAAAGCATAAACAGGCATAGAGAGCAAGAAATAGGATGAAGAAAAAGACACAGACAGCAATCCTAACTGTGAATGTAAATGAGATGAACCCTCCCATAAAATGGAGACAAATAGCAGAATGGCTTAAAAACCATAATCTGACAATATGTTGTTTACAAGAAGCACATTTGAAACAAGGGGATACACACAGGGTAAAGGTAAAAGGCTGGAGTAGAATATATTGTGATTCAGCTAAAGTAAAAAAAAAAAAAAGCAAGGATGGCAATCCTAATCTCATACAAAGCAAAAGCAAAGATACATCTAATTAAAAGAGATTAGGAAGGAGATTATATTCTGCTTAAAAGGATCATAGACAATGATTGAATATCTTTATTTAACATGTATGTACCAAGTGGCATAGCATGTAAATTCTTAGAGAATTTAAAGGAGTTACAGGAAGAAGTAGACAGAAAAAAACTATACTAGTGGGAGACATCAACCTCCCCCTATCTGAACATGATTAATCTAACCTCATAATAAGCAAGAAAGAAGTTATAAAGGTGAATAGAATTTTGGAAAAGCCAGATATAATAGACCTTTGGAGAAGACTGAATACGGATAAAAGGAATCTACATTTTTCTCAGTGGGAAATGGCACATACTCAAAAACTGACCATGTACTATGGCATTAAAAACCACAATCCAGTGCAGAAAGGGAGAAATCATCAATGAATCCTTTTCAGATCATGATGCAAGATCATTATTTATAAAAAGGAAAATGGAAAGACAAAATGAAAATTAATTGGAAATAATCTAATTCTAAAGAATGAGTGGAATAAAGAACAAATCATAGAAACAATTAATAACTTTACTCAAGAGAATGACAATAATGAGACAACATACCAAAACTTATGGGATGCATCAAAAGCAGTTCTTAGGGGAAGTTTTATATCTCTAAATGCTTACAGGAATAAAATAGAGAAAAAGGAGATCAAGGAAATGGGCATGCAGCTGAAAAAGCAAGAAAAAGAACAAATTGAAAATCCCCAATTAAATACCAAATTGGTAATATTGAAAATCCAAGGAGAGATTAATAAAATTGAAATCAAGTAAACTATTGAATTGACAAATAAAACTGAGAGCTGGTCAATTTGATTAAAAAAAAAAGAAAATACCAAATTACCAGTATCAAAAATGAAAAGATTGAATTCACCTGCAATGAAGAGGAAATTAAAATAATAATTAGCAATTATTTTGCCCAATTATATACCCATAAATTTGATAACCTTAGGGAAATGGATGAATATTTACAAAAATATAAATTGCCCAGATTAACAGAAGAGGAAATAAAATACCTATATAACCTGACCTCAGAAAAAGAAATTGAGCAAGTCATTAATGAACTCCTTAGGAAAAAATCTCCAGGGCCAGATGGGTTTACATATGAATTCTTTCAAACATTTAAAAAACAATAAATTCTGATATATTATAGACTATTTGCGAAAATAGCTGAAGTAGGAATCCTGCCAAATTCCTTTTATGACACAAATATTGTACTAATTCTGAAACCAGGAAGAGTCAGAACAGAGAAAGATAACTATAGACCAATTTCCCTAATGAATATTGATGCAAAAATTTTAAATAAAATATCAGCAAAAAGATTGCAGCATCTTATCACAAGAATAATACAATATGACCAGGCAATATTTATTCCAGGAATGCAAAGCTGGTTAGATATTAGGAAAACCATCAGCAGAATTGATCAAATCAAGTACAAAACTAGAAGAAACCATATGATTTTCCCACGAATAAAGTCAGAAATAAGTAAATGAACAAACATCAGTTACTTGTGATTACGATGAGCTAATATAATAAAAATAACAATCTAACTACCGAAAAATTATTTTAAATACCTGGATAAAATAATAACAAAATTCACCTGGAAGAACAAAAGGTACAGAATATCAAGGGAATTAATGAAAAGAAATTTTAGGGAAGGTGGCCTAGCCATACGAGATTTTAAACTGTACTATAAAGCAGCAGTCATCAAAGCTACCTGGTACTGGCTAAGAAATAAAGTTGTGGATCAGTGTAATAGGTTAGGTACTTAAGACACAGTGGTCAATGACTATAGAAATCTACTCTTTGATAAACCCCAAAAATCCAGCTTCTGGACTAAGAATTCATTATTTCACAAAAAAATGCTGGGAAAGTTGAACAATGGTGTAGCAGAAACTGGACAAAGACCAGTATCTTACACCATATACCAAAATAAAGTCAAAATGGGTAGGAATAAAGGTGGATACTATAACCAATTTGGGAGAGCAAGGAATATTTTACCTGTCAGATTTTTGGGAAAGCGAAGAATTCATGACCCAACAAGAGGTAGAGAGCATTATAAAATGCAAATGAATCATTTTTATTATGTTAAATTTAATTTTTTTTAAACAAAGCCAATGCAACAAAGATTAGGAGGGAAGCAGAAAACTGGGAGAAAATCTTCACAACCAGTGTCTCTGATAAAGGCCTCATCTCTAAAATATACAGGGAAGTGAGTCAAATTTATAGGAATACGAGTCATTTCCCAATTGAGAAATGGTCAAAGGATATGAACAGGCAGTTTTCAGAGGAAGAAATTAAAGATATCTGTAGTCACATGAAAAAATGCTCTAAATCTCTATTGATTAGAGATATGCAAATCAAAATAGCTCTAAGGTACCACATCTTTCCTGTCAGTTTGGCTAACAGGTTAAAACAGGCTGGAGAGGATGTGGGAAAATTAGAACACTTTTACATTGTTGGTAGAGTTGTGAAAAGATCCAGCCATTCTGGGAAGCAATTTGGATCTATGCCCAAAGGGCTATAAAAATGTGTATATCCTTTGACTCAGCAGTGCCTCTTCTAGGCCTGTTTCCCAAAGGGATGACACAAATGGAAAAGGGACCTGAATGTACAAAAATATTTAAAGCAGCTCTTTTTGTGGTGGCAAAGAATTGGAAATCAACGGGATGCCCATCAATTGTGGAATGGCTGAACAAGTTGTGGTGTATGAATGCAATGGAATACCATTGTGCTATAAGAAATGGAGAAGATACGGACTTCATAATAACCTCTAAAGAACTACGTGATATGATGCTGAGTGAGTGGAGCAGAACCCGGAGAACACTGTACACAACCACAGACATATTGATTCTGTGATGAGTAACTTTGATAGACTTGGCTCTTTTCAGCAACACAAGATTCAAAGACAGCTCCAAAGGACTCATGATGGAAAGAGCTGTCTACATCTAGAGACAGATCTGTGGAATCTGAATGCAGATTGAGGCAAACTATTTGCTCTCTTTTTTTTCTCTTCTTTTTTGGTTTTGTTTCTCTTTCTCATGATTCATTCCATTGGTCATAATTCTTCTTTACAACTTGACTATTGTGCAAATAAGTTTAATGTGCTAGGTATATGTAGAACCTCTATCAGATTTGATGCCATTTTGGGGGAGGGGGGTGAGGAGGTAGGGGTAGTGAGTTTGGAACTCAAAAATACGTGGAACTGAGTGTTTTAAAGTAAACATTTTAAAAATATCTTTAAAAAAAAGTAATAGGGCTGGGCCTGGAATTGTGGGTAGGAAGTTAATAATAAGAGATTGAAAGGGATTACGTCTCTATTATTTGATATGCTTCTGGAAGTTCCAAGAAGAGAAATAATGTAAAAGAATCAAATTAAAGTCATAAAAATTTGCAAGCAGGAGACAAAATTATCCCTGTATTTGTTAAAAACCCTGCTGATTTACTGAAGAAAGACTAAAGAATCAACAAACTGAGTGAGGTAATTAATAACTTCATCTAAGCAGCAGAAACAGAAGTGGCATGAAAAGATGTTCTAAGAATTCAGAAAACAATAATGAAAGGTATAGAAATGTGGAAATGTGGAATATGTTTGAGGTTAGTAAATAATTGTTTGTTTAGAAGGACATAATTAAATCCCAAATTTACTTATCATTACAAAACTCCCATTTTAGTGTCTGTGAAAGTGGAGACATTAAATGGTAATATTATGAAATCTTTATTATAAGCCTTACATTTTAATAAATATAACATATTTCATGTTATATTTATTATGAAACATAGGAGATGTATAAATAGAGGGGTCAGTAAGACTTAAGTTCAAATCCAGCCTAAGACACCTAAGCGGTGTATGTCACTGGACAAGTAATTGAACTTCCATTTATCTTTATTTCTCTATCTATAAAATGAGGATAATAATAGCATCTATGACTCAGGGCTTTTTCAAGGACCTGTATCAATAAGGCAAGATTCACAATATTGATTGTGACCATGAGTATGCCTGTATAAAATATGAGACTCTTTATATAGAAGGCAGAATAAGTAAAACATTTATTCAGACCCAAAAGGATCAAATCCCAAAACCAGTAATTCCAATTCAATATAGCGACAATTGTATCTCAAAACTAGTAAGTCCACTTCATTATGACAGCAAGGAAATTAAAACACAATATCGTAGCACTGAACCAAGCTATCGTGTAACCCCCTCCCCCCCTCTGCTGGGGCCTTATGGTAAACATTCCCTCACAAATCCTAGCTGTCTGCTTGCCTGCATCCTCTCCTCCCAAAGTTCTGAGGGTTGCAGTTCTGAGAGTCCTTGCATTTCTCTCAGCCCTTGCAGTTCTCTTAACAGCTACCCTAAGGGTATGTATACCCTTTTGGGAGCCCAAGGGCTACACACCTCTCCTGACCTAACTAGCAAAATGGTGTGGGCCTGGGGCTTCATACCTAGTTAGCAAAAGGGTATGGGCCATCCTACAAATAAGCCTCCCCTAATTAAACTTCCCTTAACTAGCTCCACTGGATGTCTATTAAGGGAATTAATGGGTGGGGAAGATCTTTAATCAAATTAACAGCACTGGAACACATGAAGTGATAATCACAAATCATTTATCACAGTGTCTGGAACATAGTCACGTGTGTGTGTGTGTGTGTGTGTGTGTGTGTGTGTGTGTAGTTAGCTATTATTATTGCTGATTATTACACTTTCTTTCAGAAAAGAAGCCACTTGACAGTGAATTGTGGGCCATGATTGCAGTCAGGAAGACCTACCTCTAATACATACTACTTATTCATGATTGTGAACAAGTACCTTACACTATCAGGACCTAAGGTAATTAATTATATAAGGCAGTCAAGTTGCCAGTATATAGCAATAGAGGATTTTCATATTAAAGTTCTTCTAAATTTTGAAATTACAGACCTGGCCTCATCATTTCTTTCCCTCTTCTTCCTCTAGAAAAAAAAAATCCCTTTAAATTCTTTTAGATCTGAAGGCTTGACTTTGGACCAGTTAATCTAAACATCAATTTTCTTATATATAAAGTGAATGAGTTGGATTATATGAATGCTAAAGTTTCTTTCTGTTCTATGACAATAAAATATAAATCTATACTTTTTGAAACTCTATGAATTGTCTATATGGGTTCACAACATGCCACTTCCCAAATTCTTAATTTTTATGAAAGAGGAGCTTATGTACACTTACATTCAGTAAACTGTGATGCATGTATAATTCAAGATTGAAATGTGCTGCAATAATTTTCCTAACCAGACTAATAAAGTGAAAAGTACTACGTATTTATTTAAAACTGAACATTGATTATTTGAAGTGGTGGTGTTTGGACAATTAATATGCACAAAATTATTAGGAAATTTACCATGAATGTTGGATCATTGGATGTCAGGTATATTTAATTCTTTCAAATTGATTCAAATATTTATAACATTGAAAATGAAAAACAATGTATGTGACATGTCTATGATTCATAGCTAATAATTTGAGTTCGAAAACCACTTTTTTATTGGTTGTAATTATACTTTCACAGCTTGAAAGCCCGCACTCGAAGATTTTGTAGTTATTTTAGCAACAAACTGGAAAAAGCATGCATTGAATTGACTTTCCTATAGTAGGTTCAAGAACAGATTTATAAATGTGTATTTTGTGCTTATTATAAGTTTGCAAAGGGATAGAGTCCACAAGTGTAAAAGAGCAATTGATGGTACCCTCCTCAGAGCTCAAAACCTACTTCTTATTATTAGTTTTATAGCTGAATTTCTTCTCCTGAAAAAGAATGACATTTTAAACTTCCACCCATGAAGGAGTCTTTCTTTTATAAGTAAATCCTTTACTACATGTTTTGGCCCTTGAAATACCTCTCTACTTTATGTGAGTAAGAAGAAATCTGGAAATGTATGAATCTCTGAAGAGCTATATTTACAGAGTCTGGGTCAAACAAAGGCTCCAATGTATAAGAAACATATGGATCTGGAGTTATCCCCTTTTTAGCAATTCTTCAGCCATGGAAGTTCTTTTTGACTCAATAACATTTGTAGTAAGCCCAAAGGAGTGATATTTTTTCCCAAAGATTAGTGTATATGAGTGGTGATCTTCCTTAGTGTCAATGACCTATGGATGACATTTTTTTACCTAATTAATTAGATGCCTTTCTTTTGAAGGAAATGGCACATCGTGCATAATTAGAAGAGGCATCAAAGTTGGAGTCATTGGCTCATTAAACTAATGAAGCTAGCCTGTGGCACTTAAAGATCATTTGTATTACTCAGGGTGTTTAGGTTATCTTATTTGCAATTATCAGTACTGTATATGCAATTCTGCCTCTTCTAGACAAATTAAAAGGAAATTAAATCCCCTAAAATAAAATTTGAAGTGAGGTTGATACTAAATACACTGAAACCATGACCTTGTCATTTGTTTCAGATACTGGGAATATAAGATATACCTGGAAAACAGTGGAAATAGTTGGATTAAATTTTTAAACAAACACACTAAAACATTAAACAGTGATATGATGCATAAGTAAATATAGAGAATTCTAGATAAAGATACAAAATATAGGTATATATGTATATAGATCTATAAATACAGTTGTAGATATATATATATTATATATGTATTTGTATCTTCTAAATGTTATGGAAGTGACATAATGTCTTACAGGTTACACTAGTGGAGCACAAATCTGGTTGTAGAAAGAAAAATAAGGGAGTAATAGCCATAAATAATTATATAATAGTATAATTATGTATTAGTATAATATTTATGTTATATATCATGCATAAATATAATTATTACAACATATTATAATTATATATGCATATATAATTATTTATGGTTATTGCTTTTTTATTTTGTTACTTCAAAAAACCTGGGTTAGTGCTATCAAGGGCCCAGGAATTGGTTTACAGGATGCTGGGAAATTTAATGTCATAAAGCCTATGTATAAACATAAAACAATTACAATTAATAAAGATAAATGCAATAGAGATAAAAATACATATTATGTGCCTACTGTATGAAGTACACTGTGGCACAAAGTACATGAAGTACACAAGGCACAAATTTAAATAAGGCACCTATGCACTCAAGGGATTTACAGCCTAAGATGAAGATGACATGAAAACATTTACTTATAGTATACAAAGTTATGTGAAAATTACCTAAAAGAGTTATAGAATAAAAAACTCTATGAGGTTTATTCATGGGTAAAATCCCTTACTTGGAGTTTATGAACAGAATAGGAAAGAATTACTAGAAAGCAGTTCAGGGGAAAGGGATCTGGCATTTTCATCAATATAGATGTTCAGTATAAGAAAACAGAAAAAAAAATCTCAATCTCAAAGTTTATTAACAGAGGCATACTGTCTAAGAATGAGAGATGTTTTAGGTATGTTGTATGTCAGATAAGGGCAACTAGGTGGATAGAGCACTGAGCTTGGAATCAGGACATTCCTCCTGAGTTTAAATCTTGATTCTCCTGAGTTGAAATCCAACCTCAGACACTAGTTATGACGCAAACACTTAGCACTGTTTGCCTCAGTTCTTCATCTGTAAAATGAGCTAGAGGAGGAAATGGGAAAACACTCCAGTATATTTGCCAAGAAAATTTCAAATAAGGTCACTAAGAATTGGACATAACTGAAAAAAAGACTAAACAACCACAGAAATGTGAGAGATATCTAGAGCATTTTCCTCATTTCTAGAATATATATATTTTAGGGAGAACATCAACAGAGATGTAACCAGAGGAAGGTGACCATGGCTGATGAGGGGATTATAAAGCTCAGGTTAAGGGGATCATTTCAAAAATTATGAATATGCAACCTAGAGAAGGTTTAAGAATCAATATAATACTAGTTTTCAAGTATTTATAAGGTATATATTTATTAGAGACATTAGACAAGTTTTCCTTGCATGTAACAGCAAATCTGGAAATAATACACTGAGATTTCAATGATGTAGATTTCAGTTTGATAGAAGAAAGCGTTTTCTAACAATTAGAATTGTCCCAAAATGAAATTTCTTCCTCCAGTATTACTGAGTTCACTTTAAAAGGAGGTCTTTGAGAAGACTGTTAATGGGGGGGGGGGGGGGGCGGGGAGCCAAGATTGCCACATGAAAACAGTGTCTTATCGGAGCTCCTCCACAAGCTCTGTTGAATATCTCTGAAAAAGTGAATCTGACCAGACTTGAGACAGTTGGAAGCTGCTGGTAGACTAAGTGAGGCAAATTTCCAAGCCAGGAGAGTCTGAAAGGTCAATCACACAGATCTGTAGGCTGGTAGAGCACCTGGCATGCAGAGTTGCACCAGACAGCACCAAAGCAGAAGCAGCCACGGAAACCAGCCAGCAAACGAGACTGGGAGAAAGCCAGCCACTTGAAACTGGCAGAGATCCCCAGGCCTCCCAACACAGGACAAAGATGGAGTAAGTTGCCTTGGGAGCTAATGGGTTGCTCCTTCCTATAATTCTTGAAGCAGAGGGTGGGTGACCAAATGTTAGCCATGTTATTTCGTCAGTATGACTTTCATATACATGAGTTCCTTTCTAAATCTCAGATTCTGTGATTTGGTGATAGAGTCAACTGGATTAGCTAAAAGCAACCTAAGGGCATTTGCTATGCAGATCAATAGCCTTTCATAACTTAAAATTTTTTCCTGGGACATGAAGATAATGCTAAGTTATACTGATAACATTGTTTAATATGGTAAGGGAGAGGGGTAATTATTTTTAGAAGGATGGAATGTGCATATTCTGATCATATGTGGTATGGAATTTACCATAGATTCTTTAGGTTGTGCTAGTAGAACATAGGCTCCAGTAAGTACTGGCATGTTGGGAAATCCAAGACTGTGATAAAGAGTAAGTATGAAAAATCTCATAATCGGTCTCATGGTCTTCAAGGAGAATGACCATTTTGATGTGGCAATTCAGAAACCAAAAACCATGCAAAATGGTCTCTAGACTTGAATAGGCCCCTTTCTGCTTATGCAGAGATTGTGGCAAGTTAGTGGGAAAGTGGCACCAAGAACTAAGAAGCAGTTTTTAGAACATCCATAAATGGTAACTTAACTATTGACATTTTAAATGTGAGGTAATTGTCCAAGAATCCATGAGTAGATATATTACTAGAGAGCCTGAGTCATATAACCTTGCTATTAAAAATGAAGGTCAAACAACAACAGTTACATGTTAACCCAGGCAAAAAAAAGAATATTGAAACAAAATAAAAGGATGGCTCAGAAGTTCTTGGAAAAATAAATTAAATATAATGTTGAGTTGTTTTTTTTAAATGTTTCAGAAGGCAATAAGAAACATTCTTTCAAAGTTTTTTTGGCCATTTAGCAATTCAGTGTTTATAAAGCAGTAGCTAGATTGCTCAGCGGATAGAGAGCTGTGCCTGGAGTGAGGAAGACCTGAGTTGCAATACAATCTCAGACACTTACTTATTGCATGACCCTGGGCAAGTCATTTAACCTCTGCTTCCTTTAACCCACTAAAGAAGGAAGTGGCAAACCACTCCAGTGTCCTTGTCAAGAAAACCCCATAAACAGATTGGTCCATAGGGTCACAAAGAGTCAGATCTGACAAAACAAGAAGTGGAATATTTATAGAATACTAGGTCTGAAGATAGGAAGACTCATCTTCCTGAATTCAAATCTGGCCCCAGGTACTTAATAGCTATGTGACCCTGGGCAAATCACTTACCCCTGTTTACCTCAGTTTCCTCATCTGTAAAATGAACTAGAGAAGGAAATCTCAAACCACTCCTTTATCCTTGCCAAAAAGACCTCAAATGAGCTTAGAGTTGGATACAACTGAAAACATGACTGAACAACACCATTCATAAGAAAATAAGCAAAATGAAGCTAACTGAAAATTATGCATCAATATCTGTTGTAGATGATAAAGAGGTGGTGAAATGCTATAAAGACCTTCAATTCAAAAAGACCTTCAAATTTGATCACCATATACTTTGACGTCTGATGAGTTCAGTGAAAAGGTGGACATATAAGGGAGAGTGAAGAAAATGTGTTGGGGAATTTGGTATAGAATTAGGAAAGGAAAGAAAACAAAGGCTTGTAGACAAGAGAAGCACCTCAATGTTATCTAGCATAAATATTTTCTTAAGAAGGGAGCCAAAAGGCACGAAACAGAAAAAAATAGTTACTATATCTTAAAGTACAGAAAAAGAATAGATACTGAAGATGCAGCAATTTCTGAATTATCCATCTGTGTAAAGCTAGACAAATGACATTTTAGATGAAAGATAAAGATCAATATTGAATTAGATAAAAATACTAGTCTCTCCTACATTGAAAAGCTATTTATACAATATAATTTTTGAGTGGCATAGTACAATGGTTCAGTAGTGGGAATCATATGGTCTTCTCAGACTATGATGTCAAAGGATATGTATGATTAAACAGTGGACAAGTAGATACATAAGCCTCATCAACTGTGACTCTGTAAGAGGCAATTGTGACTTGTTTTCAATACAACTAAACAATCCTTTGTTCAACTTTCTGCTCCACCCCATGGCTATCATCTCAAGAAGAGGCCCCTTAGTGGGATTAAAACTTAATGAAGATTGATTTACTTGATGAAACTGCCAAGGAAAAGTCTTCTTCATAGCAGCCCATACATCACCTACCCCAGTCTCTCACATTACCTCATGAACATGGTGTCCGTAAGCATTTAAATTCTACATGACAGGGCAGTTGCTGTTGAATGACACTTTAGAGAATAAGGTTTTTTTTTTTTTCCCCATTGACAATGGATATCTAGGAAAAAAGTTGAAAGGCATAAGCAAACAGGTTGTGATCTGTATTGAAAAGGTAATTATATTATCTTTCACCACAAATTCCCCTTCTTCACTCCCTTCAGGCAACACCATATTTTACATTCTTTACAATATTCAACCTCCTCTTTATCTTTGCTCAACATAACTGAATTGATCTCTTCAAAATTACTCAATTATCAGAAAGTATTGGCTTTTCTGAATTCTAACCTTTAATTACCTCTCTGAAGAATCTGATATTTAGGAACATTGACACATTTTATATAATTACCATCTTCAGTGGAGAGTCACAAAGTGGATGAAAAGGCTAATAGTGAATGTAAACAACCTACAGGAGATTATCAATGACCAATTGTAAAAGATGGGACATAGAAGTTATCATTAAATTTATGTGACTAGAATAAAAGGTAGGGAGTCATATATCAAAGATGGGGAATAGTAAATGAAAAACCTACATGCTTCAGTTGTTTCAATTATCATTTTTACATTTCCTATTGAGTAAGCTTGAGTAGCTTCCTATCACCTCTAGAGTCAACAACAAAATCCTCTGACTGGCATTCAATGTGTTTTATAACCTGACCTTACTCACCCTTTTTGCCTTACCCTCACATACTTTATAATACAATGACATCTGTCTCTTTTTCTGTACATCATATCTTCAGTCTTCGTGAAATTTTACTCGCTGTCTCACCCCAGAATTCTCTCCTTTCTCATCTCTATCTCTTGGTTTTTTCTGGCTTCCTTTAATTCTTACTAAAATTCTACCTTCTACAAGAAACCATTTGTGAGCCCCCTGAATACTGATGCTTTCCCTCCAGTGGTTATCTCCAAGTTATCCTCTAGCTATTTTAGACTTTCATCATTATTGTATGCCAGTTTCACTACTGCATGCTTGCACAAGATTCTGGATAATGGATGATGCTTTCATTCTTTCTCAGTCATCCATGGAGTGAAGCAGGGGTGTGTGCTTACTCCCATTCTTATTATGATGTTTTCAGTAGTGTTTTGAACACCTTCAACAAGTACAAAATGACATCATAGCAAATGGAGAAATTTTAAATGGAATACATAAGGTTATTTACCTTGGAATTATATTTTCCGGAGATTTACATATAGATGATGAAGCTATTGCCCACATTGCAAAAGCTAGCTCAGTGTTTGGGAAGATCTGAGGTAAAGTGTGAGAGAGAAAAGATATTAAACTGCCTACCAACCTGAAAGTCTAGAGCCATCATGCTGATCTCATTGTCAGATGCCTTTGAAACCTGGACAGTATACCAGTGCCATGCCAGAAAATTGAACCTCTTCCACTTGACTTACCTTAGGAAGATTCTGAAGATCACCTGGCAAGTTAGTGTATGAGACACTGCGGTCCTTTCTCAAGCTGGACTGGCAAGCATTCAAACTCTACTGCAGAGAGCACAACCTGGATGGTCTGGCCATGTTTTTCAAATCCTAAATACATGTTTGCAGAAAAAGACTATTTCATGGAGAATGAACGTGAGGCAAGTGCTCATATTGAGGTCAGAAGGAATAATACAAGGACACTGTCAAGGTCTTTCTAAAGAACTTTGGAATTGATTGAGAGACACTGGAATAAGACTGCCCAGTATGGCATGCATTCATCAAAGAAGGAACTACACAAGCAAAGGAGAATTTCAGTAGCTCAAACTTTAGAGACATCTCCACTCCAAATGTTCATATGGACTATTTGTGCCCAACTTGTGGTAGAACCTTCCAAACTTGTATTTATCTGATCAGCCACAGTCAGACAAACTGTATTTCACCTTGACATAATGGAGTCATTTTGGTTCTCTTTAAGCATGAACTACAACAATCAGCAAAATAATCTGTCCCCATTACATTGTAAGCTCCTAAAGAGTAGGGACTGTTTTTTGCCTTTCTTTGTCTCTTCAGGGCTTATTACTGTGCATGACATATAGAAGGTACTAAGAGAATGCTTAGTGACTGATTGACTTTAATGATATTAATATTGTGCTAATAGAATTAGGGAAGTTCCTCAAAACACTGGAAAATCCTACTTTGGATATTTGTGGAAGAATGAGTAATAGTAAAATTGCTGAGAAGGCCTTATTGGGTTGTGCCCTGGACCACTAGAAAGATCATGTATATCAATGAGCTTACAGATTCACTAAAATATAGAAGTATTCCTCAAAAAAATGTAAAATGGAAAAAAGTGGATCTTAGACAAAGTGACCTTTAGTAAGAAAAGCTTAATTTATGTAACGCCTTATATCTTCATTGTGCCAAACAATTTAGGTATTCACCTACCTAAAACAATCCCAGTCTCAGTAAATAATGTTAATACATTCACAAACACACAGAAATGAAAGCTGTTATATTTTATTCAAATCTAAAACCTAGAAAAACTGTCTTTAAAGAAAATAGTAGTGTGGCTACAATAACGTAATACAATTAACATTTATTGATTACTTACTATCTGTCAGATACTATGTTAAGTGAAGAGGATACAAATAAGAAAAAGACAGTTCCCATTCTCACAGAGGTTATGATCTATTTTTTTCTATAAGATTTTTCCCTAGATTATTTTTCATTTAGCTACTTCATATAAACTGTTTTGTTTTTAATTATTTGTAATGACTAACATCCTTAACATTAATATAAATATGTGAATAGCAAGTGTACACTCAGGGATTTCAATTAAATGGTTATCATTACCAGAGCTCTTGCCCTGAGCTGCTTTGTGGAAGGTGGTAACAACACAGACTTAAACTTCATTTTTCTCTTGTACCTTGCCAAGCTAGTCTGTCATACTTGATAATTGCCTCTCCAGAGGGTTTTACTGATCTGAGTTTGCTGGATTTTGTTTCTTTGTTATGTTTTGGCATCTTCTACGTGGACAAAGAGCAATGAAACTAATCTAAATAAATTAAAATTTATAGTGGCATACATGTTGCTAAGCTTTTGAATTCTAGCTAAAATGACAAAGTTCGGAGCCAACATCATGCTATGCTCTTTGCAAATCACCATACAGTTTTCCCCCCAAAAAATTTGTCAATAAATATTCCCCTACATAGTCTGAAAAAATGTTAAATATACTTTAACATTCTTAAAAATTAACATTGTTACAAAGTTCTAGAAAATATTTATTTCTTTATTTAGAATATGCACATTATTTGTGACTTCTAAAATTAAACAGACATTTCTGGCCATGTCATAGAAAACATGCTATGGCTGATGCTTTGTTCCCCTAGGCAAGTCACTTAATAACTCAGTGAACCAGGAAACTCCCTAAGACTATAAGAGGGATAACCTACATTGGTTAAGGAGATTTCCTTATCGGAAGAGTCAACCCCAATGAAATTATATATCTACTGAATATGTAAATCTATCTGAATGATACCAAATGAAGCTATAGTTTCTGGCCATCCATTGTACCCCAACTCTTACAAGGTATCTTGTAAATGTGCTGAAGTAGTCAAAAGGGGAAATTGTACAGTATATAGCTGATTCAGTACAGGCTCCTGGTGTGACAACAGGTAAGATGATAAAAAAGGCAATCTTTTAGTTGGCTTTGAGTCAGGAAAACATGGATTGAATCCTACCTCTGATGTTGCCTATGTTTGGCCATGGGCAAGTCAATTAA
This sequence comes from Trichosurus vulpecula, assembly GCF_011100635.1. NCBI lineage: Eukaryota > Metazoa > Chordata > Mammalia > Diprotodontia > Phalangeridae > Trichosurus > Trichosurus vulpecula. Next base: position 319,509,114 of record NC_050576.1, on the reverse strand, counting down.
TATCTACAACCCTCAGTTTTCTCAGCTGAATAATGGAGAGAATATTTACACTGCCTTAGAAAATGCAGATAAAGATTTATTAAGCAATTGCCATGTTGGAAGCACTGTCCTAAAAGTACTGAGGGTATAGACAGTACTGTACAAGCAAGAAAAACAGTCTTAACCTCAAAGAGCTTACATCATAATGGGGTAAGATAACCCAGAACACATAGCTAAAAAGCCTTGTATAGGGGTGGACTGAGGAAGAGATGAGGATTGGAAAAGCTTTGAGGTAAATAGTTTGTTAAACAATCAATTAACAAGCAATTATTAATTATTATACACCATGTACTGTGGCTACAAAGACACACATTGTGGATACAAAGAAAAAAATAACCCCCCCACCTTGAAATATCAAAGAAATATCGGCAATATGTAATTGAGGGGAGATCTCTCTATTATTTTTTTAAAATACTCACTCAGGGGAACCCTGAGAGCTACACTATCTGAAACACTGCCCAGGTTTCCCTTACTAGCCCTCAGAGTCACAGAGTTTCAAAATATAAAGTAGTTGTCCTCCTAAATGACAAAGTATTCCCATCTCTGCTCATAAATACCCAATACATCAAGCACCACTTCCTACTTCTTTATTGCCCATGGGTTTTTCTACCCAGAATTTATTTGCATGTTTGGGTATGTTTATATACATAGACATAGATATGTCTATGTGTGTATGCATATATATGTATGCACATATAGATTTTAAATTTCTTTATGTATTCATATATTTGCCCTAATGGAATCAAAAGTCTTTGATGCTGGGAACCATTTGGGATATCCAACTGGTAGCTGTTGATGTACATAAAAGTTCAGGACATATTTTCGCTGGATATATAAATCTGGGAGTCATTTTCTTTTTTTTTTTAATCTATGTGTATTTGTTTATTTATTTATTTAATATATTTAGTTTTCAGAATTGATTTTCACAAGAGTTTGAATGACAAATTTTCTCCCCAATTTTACCCTCCCGCTACTCCAAGATGGCATATATTCTGGTTACCCTGTTCCCCAGTCAGCCTTCCCCTCTGTCACCCCATTCCCCTCCCATCTCCCTTTTCCCTTCCTTTCTTGTAGGGCAAGATAAATCTCTATGCCCCATTGCCTGTGTATCTTATTTTCTAGTTGCATGCAAAAACGTTTTTTGTGTGTATTTGAACTCTGGTTTTTAAAACTTTGACTTCCAAATTCTCTCCCCTCTTCCCTTCCCACCCACCCTCCATAAGAAGTCAAACAATTTGACATAGGCCACATGAGTATCATTATGTAAAACCCTTCCACAATACTCATGTTGTGAAAGACTAACTATATTTTGCTCCTTCCTAACCTATCCCCCCTTATTGAATTTTCTCCCTTGACCCTGGCCCCTTTGAAAGTGTTTGTTTTTGATTACCTCCACCCCCATCTGCCCTCCCTTCTATCATCCCCCCTTTTTTATCTTCTTCCTCCTTTTCTCCTGTGGGGTAAGATACCCAATTGAGTATGTATGGTATTCCCTCCTCAGGTCAAATCTGATGAGAGCAAGATTCACTCATTCTCCCTCACCTGCCTTCTCTTCTCTTCCTGCAGAACTGCTTTTTCTTGCCACTTTAATGCAAGATAATTTACCCCGTTATGTCTCTCCCTATTTCTCTCTCTCAATATATTCCTCTTTCATCCCTTAATTTGATTTTATTTCTTTTAGATAACTTCCCTTCATCTTCAACTCACCCTGTGCCCTCTGTGAGTGTGTGTGTGTGTGTGTGTGTGTGTGTATACACACATACATATATATGTACATACACACTCATGTATATATACACATAAACATATATAAATATGTGTGTACATATGTATACATATATATGTGTATATATATGTATATATATGTGTGTATATATGTATATATATATGTGTGTATATATATGTATATATATGTGTGTATGTATGTGTGTATGTATGTATGTGTATATATATGTGTGTATGTATGTATGTGTATATATATGTGTGTATGTATGTATGTGTATATATATATATATATATATATATATATATATATATATATATATATATATACATACATATATACACACACATGCATATTCCCTTCAGCTACCCTAATACTGAGGTCTCATGAATCATACACATCATCTTTCCATGTAGGAATGTAAAATAAACAGTTCAACTTTAGTATGTCCCTTGCAATTTCTTTTTCTTGTTCTTTTTCTTGATTACCTTTTCATGCTTCTCTTGATTCTTGTGTTTGAAAGTCAAATTTTCTATTCAGCTCTGGTTTTTTCCCTCAGAAAGGTTGAAAGTCCTCTATTTTATTGAAAATCCATATTTTGCCTTGGAGCATGATACTCAGTTTTGCTGGGTAGGTGATTCTTTGTTTTAATCCTAGCTCCATTGATCTCCAGAATATCGTATTCCAGGCCCTTCGATCTCTTAATGTAGAAGCTGATAGATCTTGGATTATTCTGATTGTGTTTCTACAATACTCAAATTATTTCTTTCTGGCTGCTTGCAGAATTTTCTCCTTGATCTGGGAGCTCTGGAATTTGGAGACAACATTCCTAGGAGATTTCTTTTTGGGATCTATTTGAGGAGGCAATTGATGGATTCTTTCCATTTCTATTTTGCCCTGTGGCTCTAGAATATCAGGGCAGTTCTCCTTGTTGATTTCTTGAAAGATGATATCTAGGCTCTTTTTTTTGATCATGGCTTTCAGGTAGTCCAATAATTTTTAAATCACCTCTCCTGGATCTATTCTCCAGGTCAGTGGTTTTTCCAATGAGATATTTTCCATTTTTTCATTCATTTGGTTCTGTTTTATAATATCTTGATTTCTCATCAAGTCACTAGCTTCCACTTGCTCCAATCTAATTTTTAAGGTAGTATTTTCTTCAGTGGTCTTTTGGACCTCCTTTTCCTTTTGGCTAATTCTGCCTTTCAAAGCATTCTTCTCTTCATTGCCTTTTTGGAGCTCTTTTGCCATTTGAGTTAGTCTATTTTTTAAGGTGTTGTTTTCTTCAGTATATTTTTTAGTATTTTTGGTGGTCTCCTTTAGCAAGTCATTGACTTGTTTTTCATGGTTTTCTTGCATACTTCTCATTTCTTTTCCCAATTTTTCCTCTACTTCTCTAACTTGCTTTTCCAAATCCTTTTTGAGCTCTTCCATGGCCTGAGACCAGTTCATGTTTTTTCTTGGAGGCTTTTGTTGTAGGCTCTTCAACTTTGTTGACTTCTTCTGGTTGTATGTTTTGGTCTTCTTTGTCACCAAAGAAAGTTTCCAAAGTCTAAGACTGAATCTCGGTGTGTTTTCGCTGCCTGGCCATATTCCCAGCCAACTAACTTGACCCTTGAGTTTTTCAGTGGGGTATGACTGCTTGTAGATTTGAGAGAACTATGTTCCATGCTTGGGGGGATGTGCCAGCTCTGCCACACCAGCATTCCTCCTTCCCCAAGAACCTCCAACCCAGACTGGACTTAGATCTTCAACAGGCTCTTCACTCCTACTCTAACATGCCACTTAATTCCTCCCACCAGGTGGGCCTGGGGCCGGAAGCAACTGCAGCTCTAGTTCTGTAGCTGCCCCCGAGGCGGTTGGGCAGTGTCCCAACCACGAACTCCTTCTACTCCCACAGCTTTTACCACTAACCTTCTCTGTTTTCTTTTGTGTTTGTGGGTTGAGAAGTCTTGTAACTGCTGCAGCTCACTGATTCAGGGCACTACGGCATGTTCCGCCCAGTTCCTGGTCTGGTTGGTCCACCCCACTCACGCTGGGCTTGACTCCTCTCGGCTCCCCTTGGCTCCCCTCAGCTCCCCTCTGCTCCCCTCTGTTCCCAGCTCCCTGGAGGATAGACCTTACCCAGAGACCATCCAGGCTGTCCTGGGCTGGAGCCCTGGTTCCTTCTGCCATTTTGTGGGTTCTGCAGTTCTAGAATTTGTTCAGAGTCATTTTTTATAGGTTTTTGGAGGGACTCGGCGGGGAGCTCATGCCAGTCCCTGCTTTCCAGCCATCATCTTGGCCCCACCCCCCTGGAAGTCATTTTCATAGTGATGACAGTTAAATCCTTGGGAGCTGATGTGATCACCAAAAGAGAGGATGTGTGGGGTGGGGTGGGGGGGGAAATGATCTGGAAATGATCATTGGAACTATCATATGTGGGCTCCAGAGCTTTCTCCTAAGAAGCAGTAAAAGGGAATATTCGCATGTCCTTTTATTATTATGTAAGTTTGAAACCAAATAATGGACTCATAGAATCAGACCAACACTTAAAGTTCATAGAGTCCAATCCCTTAACTGATAGATACAAGAATTCTTTCAAAATCACTGACAGGTTGTCATCTCGTCTATGCTTGATCACCTTCAATGAATAGGAACTTTTCACCTCACAAAGCAGGTTCTTCTATTTTGAAACTGTTCACATTTTTAGGACAGTATGCCTTATGTTGAGCCAAAATTTTCATCCCAATACCTTCTACCCAGTGTTCTGGATTGAGGCCTTTAAAGCTATATAGAATCTCTTTTCTTTCTCTTTCAGATTTCTTGCTAAGTCTTCTCCAGTCTACATTCCAAATATCTCCTGGTTGAACTACATTTCTGATTTCTTCTGGCTAAGTATTGGGTTCAATTCTCAGTGTCATTGAAAAAGAAAAAAAAGATATTAAAGATGTCAGTTCATTTTCAAAGGAAGAAAGCCAGGGACAGGCTCATTCTCTCTTATATACTTAAAATTCCTAGCAAATGCTTGTTACAAGGAAAAAATGCACATATGTATCATTATGTGTGTGCATATATATATGTATATACATGCAATATTGATGTATTTATGTATGTGTATATATGTGTGGGGTAGTAGCTTTATTTTTTTTTTCAATTTTTGTCTGGACATGTGATTTCCTATAGTTTCCTTTTGTTGTGGAACCTCTGTCAATGCAGACTATAGTCTTACAGAGTTGCCTGGCTGTATTGGGAGGTATGTAAGCTTTACCTTGAAACTGATAAGAAGGAACTCCCTTTTACTGGGGCATAGATGCTGGACTGAACAGCCCTCTTTCTAGCCATGGTGAGTGGCTCATGAAGTAAAGTGAAGTACTAGAGGTTGAGTCAGCCCTATTACCCACCCAGCTGGTTTGAATAGATTCTGACAGGAAGAGACAAAGCTAGGAGTCATTATAGGAGGCTTTCTTAGTGTTATATTCATACTTGCCACTACCAGAGTTCAGTTGTCCATATAAATGAGGTCCAGGGGCCAGTTTTGCAAATAGTGAAACCTATAAAAGGGAATAAGGAAAGGGAGAGAGGAGAAAATAGGAGTTCTGGTAGTTTTTGACTCCACAGAACAACAAACCTCACCTAGGATAAGCTTATCACTTGAAATCTTATCACCATGCAGATTGGCTTAGCTTTTGATACTCAACCCCTCTTCATCTGCCTCTCATCTCTGATTAGAGGGTGATGGATTAACCTGGTGGGGGGTGGGGGAGGACTTCCCATATAGATGACTCAGAACTTTCCTGCTAATTCTTCCCATCAGCAGCTGTACTTGGTACATTATATCCTCTCATGCCTTGCCCCTTTTTCTGCTTTTTTTTTAATCTTTTTTTCTTGTATTATCTCCCCCCATTAGATTGTAAGGTAATTTCCAGGACTGGGATTGTTTTTTTTTTCTTTTTCTTATTTGAATCCTGAGCACTTAATCTTTAAGTAAGCACTTCATGTCTATTGCATTGCAGGGGCAGCAAGATGTCTCAGGAGGAGGGAATGAGGCGGGTAACTTTGCACAGCTCTCCCTCACTTAGATCTAATGCACTTGAAAATCCTGACATCTCCTTCCTGCTGTCATGGTCCTCTTCAAGAATAAAGGACAAACAACAATAACAATAATGTTTATTTAATTGAAGTGATTTCAGGTGCCAGGAGGTGATTTTCTTACCCAAAGATTAGATAATACCTATGGGAAGGAAGAGGTGGTGCTATCAATGTCTCTAAGTTATAACTTCAAGAAAGAAGTAAAATCTGTGGGAAGGAAGAGCTGGAGCCTGCGCATCAACTCATTGTGGGAGACAATCTTGCTGTCAAGTTACTGGCAGTGGGGGGGCAGAGCCAAGATGGCCGCATGAAGGCAGCATCTTACCGGAGTTCTCTCACAAGGTCTGTCAGATTCCTGTAAAAAAGTGAATTTGAGCAGATTTGAGAGAGTCAGAAGCCACGAGCAGTCTGCGTGGGGCAAATTTCCGAGCCGGGTGAGTCTGAAAGGCCGGAGGCACGAACCTGTAGGCTCGGAGAGTGCTCGGTGTGGAGCTGCTCCAGACCAAGGCAGAAGCGGCCGGAGGGGAAATCCACGTGGGAGACAGTCTGGGAGAAAGCTGGGTGCCCGAAACCGGCGGAGATCCCCAGGCCTCCCAACAGAGGATGGCAGTCTGTGGAAGCGACGAGAGGCACCGCAACGCCACTGGCCATGAAAACACCAACTACCGAGACTTGCAGCCCAAACGTATGTAATGCAGCTTCTTGAACTTCCGGGAGGCTTAATGGCCAAGTAAATGGCTCTAATCCCTCCCCTCCCCACCCAGAGAATTCCTCGGGAAAAAAAAAAAAAACACTGGAACTGAGCAGAAAATAGTGGGGCTTCAGTGGTCAAATAGTAGAAGTTCATCAGTCCCAGAGGGGCAGAGTTGGCAGGGGTCAACTCCAGGAGCCCAGACGTAACATTGCTCCCCCAGGGGAAGTGCCAGACATCAGCTCAAACAACAAACAGCTGAGACCATTGCTGAAAAGCAAGTGCTGGAGAGGACCCATAGGGAGTGAGAAGCCAGGGAGCAAGACTCCTCCCCCACACCTCAGGACATTGAAGGCTACAATTCTAGACTCACAACCCCCAGAATAAGAAAGCTGGGACAGAAAGCCCTGAGGCCCAAAGCTAGAAAATCATGGTAAAGCCAGCAAAAGGCAAACCAACATGAAGAAGAACACAAAAAAATCGAGGACAATAGATTCTTTTTATGGAGACAGGCAGGATCAAAATATCAACATAGAAGAGAATAGCAATGACACTGCAGATACATCGGATACCTCAACAGCTAATATGAACTGGTCTCCAGCCCAAAAAGCACTGCTGGAAGAGCTAAAGGAGGATTTTAAAAACCAAATTAGGGAGCTAAAAGAAAATATGGAAAAAAAGATTGGCAAAATGGCTACGGAGATTCAGAATCTAGAGAGAGAAAATGACACCCTGAGAGGTAAAATCAACCAATTGGCAAAGGAGAGTCAAAAGCAAAATGAAAACACTAGCTCATTAAAAATTAGACTTGAGCAAGTGGAAGCTAATGAATCTATGAGGCACCAAGAAGTAGTAAAACAAAACGTAAAGAATGAACAAATAGAAAAAAATGTGAAATATCTGATTGGCAAAACAATTGACCTGGAAAATAGATCCAGGAGAGACAATTTAAGAGTTATTGGTCTACCGGAAATCAACGATGAAAAAAAGAGCCTTGACAGTATCTTCAAAGAAATTATCAAAGACAACTGCCCAGAGGTCCTAGAACCAGAGGGCAAAATAGTCATTGAAAGAATTCACCGGTCATTCCCCTGAAAGAGAGTCCAAACTGAAAACACCAAGAAATATTATAGCCAAATTTCAGAGCTATAAACTCAAGGAGAAAATACTGCAAGCAGCCAAAAAGAAGCAATTGAAATATCATGGAACTACAGTCAGGATCACGCAGGATCTCTCAGCTTCCACATTAAAAGACAGGAGAAATTGGAATATGATATTCCGAAGGGCAAAGGAGCTGGGACTACAACCAAGGATCAACTACCCAGCAAAACTAAGCATAATTTTCCAGGCAAGGCGATGGACATTCAATGGAATAAGGGAATTCCAGACCTTCCTGATGAAAAGGCCAGAACTCAATGGAAAATTTGATCTCCAAATACAAAACTCAAGAGAGACATAAAAAGGTAACCAGGGGGAAAAACCCCACAAACCTTATTAACCAATAAGGGCAGGTTGTTTACATCTTTAAGTGGGATTATATTATCTTATGTATGTTTGATATATATATATATATATACACATATATACATATATAAGTCAGTCTTGAGAATGGTACAGGTATTATGACAATTGAAAGGGATATACATAGGTTGTGAATGCCTGTATAAATTAACTTATATAAAGATATAAAATATAAGTAAGAGATATAAAGGGAGGGCTGTGAGAGAAGCGGTAAGGAGGTAGTAGAAAAGGGTAAATTAGACCAAATGAAGTGGCACAAAAACATATTATAGTAGAGGGAAAGAAGGGAGGGAGAAGAGCAGTATTTGAGCTTTACTGTCATCTGATCTAGTTCAAGAAGGGAATAACATACCCTGATAAGTTTAGAAATCTAACTTGTCCTACGGGAAGTAGGAGGGTAAGGGGGGAAAAAGGGAGGGGGCTGGTGAGAAGGGAGAGGAGAAGTAGCAAGTGGGAAACAGTAAGATAAGGGAGGGGAATAAAGAGGGAGGGTTAACTGAGGAAGGTGGTGGTCTAAAGCAAAACTTTGTTGAGGAGAAGGGGAAAGGGAGAAATAAAAGCATAAACAGGGGGAATTAGGATGGAGAAAAAGACACAGATAGAAATCATAACCCTGAACGTGCAGGGGATGAACATTCTCACAAAACAGAAGCAGATAGCAGAATGGATTAAAAACCATAATCCTACAATATGCTGTTTACAAGAAACGCATTTGAAACACGGGGATACACATAGGGTAAAGGTAAAAGGCTGGTATAAAATATATTGTGCCTCAGCTAAAGTGAAAAAAGCAGGTGTAGCAATCCTAATCTCAGAGAAAGCAAAAGTAAAGATAAATCTAATTAAAAGAGATAAGGAAGGACATTATATCCTGCTAAAAGGCACCATAAACAATGAAGCAATATCATTGCTTAACATATATGCACCAAGTGGTAAGGCATACAAATTCTTAGAGGAGAGGTTAAGGGAGTTACAGGAAGAAATAGACAGCAAAACTATAATATTGGGAGACCTCAACCTCCCCCTATCTGAACTTGATAAATCTAACCTCAAAATAAATAAGAAAAAAGTTAAGGAGGTAAACAGAATTTTAGAAAAGGCACATATGATAGACCTCTGGAGAAAACTGAATGGGGATAAAAAGGAATATACTTTCTTCTCAAAAATACATGGCACATACTCAAAAATTGACCATGTACTAGGGCATAAAAACCTCACAATCCCATGCAGAAAAGCAGAAGTAGTCAGAGCATCCTTTTCAGATCATGATGCAATAAGAATCATTTTTAATAAAGAACCATGGAATAATAACCTAAAAACTAATTGGAAACTAAATAATTTAAGTCTAAAGAATGAGTGGGCCAAAGAACAAATCAGAGAAACAATTAATAACTTCATTCAAGAGAATGAGAATAATGAAGCATCATTGATATATGATGCAATAATGAAGAACTGCAAAAGCAGTTCTTAGGGGAAGTTTTATATCCCTAAATGCCTACATGAATAAAATAGGGAAAAAGGAGACCAATGATCTGGGCATACAGCTGAAAAAGCTAGAAAAAGAGCAAATTGAAAACCCCCAATTAAATACCAAATTAGAAATACTGAAAAGCAAAGGAGAGATTAATAAAATTGAAACCAAGAGAACTATTCAATTAATGAATAAAACAAAGAGCTGGTTTTATGAAAAAACCAATAAAATTGATAAACCTTTGGCCAATTTGATTAAAAAAAAAGAAAGAAGAAAATCAAATTAGCAGTATCAAAAATGAAAAGGGTGAGGTCACCTCTAATGAAGAGGAAATCAAAACAATAATTAGGAATTATTTTGCCCAACTGTATGCCCATAAATTTGACAACCTTAGAGATATAGATGAATATCTACAAAAACATAAACTGCCCAGGCTAACAGAGAAGGAAGTGAAATTTCTTAATAACCCCATATCAGAAAAAGAAATTGAGCATGCCATCAATGATCTCCCTAGGAAAAAATCTCCAGGGCCAGATGGTTTTACATGTGAATTCTATCAAACATTTAAAGAACAACTATTTCCAATACTTTGTAGACTATTTGGGAAAATAGGTGAAGAAGGAGTCCTACCAAATTCTTTTTATGACACAAATATGGTACTAATACCCAAACCAGGTAGAGTTAAAACAGAGAAAGAAAATTATAGACCAATTTCTCTAATGAATATTGATGCAAAAGTTTTAAATAAAATATTAGCAAAAAGATTGCAGCAACTCATCACGAGAATAATGCACTATGACCAGGTAGGATTTATTCCAGGAATGCAAGGCTGGTTCAATACTAGGAAAACTATTAGCATAATTGACCATATCAACAACAAAACTAGCAGAAACCGTATGATCATCTCAATAGATGCAGAAAAAGCCTTTGACAAAGTACAACACCTATTCCTATTAAAAACACTAGAAAGCATAGGAATAAGGGGAACCTTCCTCAAAATTATAAATAGCATCTACCTAAAACCATCAACAAGCATTTTATGTAATGGGGATAAGCTAGAAGTCTTCCCAATAAGATCAGGTGTGAAACAAGGATGTCCATTATCACCCCTATTATTCAATTTGGTACTAGAAACATTAGCTGTAGCAATAAGAGAAGAAAAAAAAATTGAAGGAATTAGAATAGGAAAAGAAGAAACTAAATTATCACTTTTTGCAGATGATATGATGATTTATTTGGAGAATCCTAGAGAATCAAGTAATAAACTACTTGAAATAATAAACAACTTTAGCAAAGTTGCAGGATATAAAATAAACCCACATAAATCCTCAGCATTCCTATACATTACTGACAAAGCCCAACAGCAAGAGATAGAAAGAGAAATTCCATTCAAAGTTACTGTAGGCACTATAAAATATTTGGGAGTCTATTTACCAGGAGAAACCCAGGGCCTATATGAACATAACTATGACACACTTTTCACACGAATAAAATCAGATCTAAATAAATGGAAAAATATCAGTTGCTCGTGGTTAGGCCGAGCAAATATAATAAAAATGACAATTTTACCTAAATTAATCTATCTTTTCAGTGCCATACCAATCAAACTACCAAAAAATTATTTTACTGAGCTGCACAAAATAATAACAAAATTCATCTAGAAAAACAAGAGGTCTAGAATATCTAGGGTTTTAATGAAAAGACATGCTAGAGAAGGTGGCTTAGCCATACCAGATATTAAACTATACTACAGAGCAGCAGTCATCAAAACTGCCTGGTACTGGTTAAGAAACAGGGGTGTGGATCAGTGGAACAGGATATGTATACAAGAAGGAGAAATCAACAAGTTTAGCAATCTACTCTTTGATAAACCCAAAGAGGCCAGCTTCTGGGCTAATAATTCACTATTTCACAAAAACTGTTGGGAAAATTGGAAAATGGTAGGGCAAAAACTAGGCATAGACCAATATCTTACATCATATACCAAAATAAAGTCAAAATGGGTTCATGATTTAGGAGTAAAAGCTGATACTATAAGTAATTTGGGAAAGCAAGGAATAGTTTACTTATCAGATTTAGGGAAAAGTAAAGAATTCATGACCCAACAAGAGATAGAGAGCATTACAAAATGCAAAATGGATAATTTTGATGATGTGAAATTGAAACGTTTTTGTACAAAAAAAGCCAATGCAACAAAGATTAGGAGGGAAGCAGAAAATTGGGAGAAAATCTTTGCAACTAGTATCTCTGATAAAGGCCTCATTTCTAAAATATACAGGGAACTGAGTCAAATATATAGGAATACAAGCCATTCCCCAATTGAGAAATGGTCAAAGGATATGAACAGGCAGTTTTCAGAGGAAGAAATTAAAGATATCTATAGGCATATGAAAAAATGCTCTGGATCACTACTGATTAGAGAAATGCAAATCAAGGCAACTCTTAGATACCACATCTCTCCTGTCAGATGGACTAAAATAACAAAACAGGAAAATGATAAATGCTGGAAAGGATGTGGGGAAATTGGAACATTGTTGCATTGCTGGTGGAGTTGTGAGCTGATCCAGCCATTTTGGAGAGCAGTTTGGAACTATGCCCAAAGGGCTATAGAAATGTTCATACCCTTTGACCCAGCAATACCACTTCTAGGGTTGTATCCCAAAGAAATCACACAAGCGGGAAAAGGACCCATATGTACAAGGATATTTATAGCAGCTCTTTTTGTGGTAGCCAAGAATTGGAAAGCAAAGGGATGCCCATCAATTGGGGAATGGCTGAACAAGCTGTGGTATATGAAGGTGATGGAATACTATTGTGCCATAAGAAATGGGGATGATGCAGACTTCGTAACAACCTGGAAAAACCTACATGACACAATGGTGAGTGAGCGGAGCAGAGCCAGGAGAACGTTGTGCACAGCCACAGATACATGGATTCCGTGAGGACCAACCCTGACATACTTCGCTCCTCTCAGCAACCTAACGTGCAAGGACAACTCCAGGGGATGCATGATAGAGAATGTTATCTCCGTCCAGAGAAAGAACTGTGAAGTTTGAATACAGATTGAGGCACACTACATGCTCGCCTTTTTTGTTTCTTTTTTGTTTTTGTTTTTGGGTTTTTTTTTTGGTTCTGTTTCTTCTTTCTCATGATTCATTCCATTGGTCAAAATTCTTCTCCACGACTTGACTAGTGCATAAATTAATTCAATGCGAAGTTATACATGACAGTTATATGAGATTCCATGCCGTCTTGGGGAGGGAGGGGGGAGGGAGGGGAGAAAAACTGGAACTCAAAACTATGTAGAACCATGTGTGGTAAACTAAAAATAAATAAAGAAATTCAAAAAAAAAGTCAAGGAGGAAAAATAAAAAAAAAAGAAATGGGAAAGATACGGACTTCATAATAACCTGGAAAAACCTACACGATATAATGCTGAGTCAGCGGAGCAGAACTAGGAGAACATTATGCACAGCCACAGATTAATGGATTCTGTGCTGAGTAACTTTGATAAGTTTGGTTCTTCTCAGCAATACAAAGTTCAAAGACAACTTTCAAGGACTCATGGTGGAATGAGCTATCTACATCTAGAGAAAGAAGTATGGAGTCTGAATGCAGGTTGAGGCAAACTATTTGCTCTCATTTTTTTTTTCTTTTTCTTTCTTTTTTCTCTTTTTTGGGTTTTGTTTCTCCTTTCTCATGATTCATTCCATTGGTCATAATTCTTCTTTAGAACTTGAGTATTCTGTAAATAAGTTTAACGTGAAGATATATATATAGAAGACATATCAAATTCCATGCCATCTTGGGGGGGGGGGGGAAGGGAAGAAAATCTGGAACTGAAAAACATGCAGAACTGAGTGTTGTAAACTAAAAAAAATCTTTAAAAAAATAAAAAGGAAAAAAAAAGTTGATCCATTTTGCTACCATGGGAGTCAATAAATAATGAGAAAAATAAGCTACTATTTTTTAAAAAAAAGTAGCTGAAATTTCAAGTTCATTAGAATGATCTTGGGTAATTGGAATGACTGAGTCTCATTCTTTTCATGAGAACTTGATTCTCAAATCTTTATTAAGTCTCTCTTCACTATGTCCAAAGTACCTGCTGCCCTAGATATTGGTGATACACAGACAAAAAAGTGCCTCCATCCTCAAGAAGCATAAAGTCTACTGGAATATTTGACTGCATGATTTAAAGGCCCACAATTTATTGTCTATGATTGTTATTTTAATGCATCAATAACTTTGTGTACCCATGTGAAGGTAACTTGGTATAACAGGAAACATAGAAAGAGATACAGTTAAAAAGGTATGATTATCCAAGAAAAAAATCATTACCTTCCAAAAAAATATTTTGTCAATTAGTTTCACCTTGTGCATGGCCCCTATAACAAAACTAATCTCTGAATTAGCTGTGCTCAAAACATTTTTTTCCAATGTAGCAAACTACAAAAGTTATTTAATGAACTATATAAAACTAAAGGTTCAGTGACGGAGGTTTTTCTTTTTTTTAATTTTTTGAGAGGGTGCAGGATAATAACAGACCATTTTAGCAAGTTCAAAATGGACAGCGAATTATTTTAGCCTAATATTAAATAGATAAAATGGGAACATGTATCCTTTAAAAAGCTTGAAATGAAAAATAGAAAACTTGATTCTTGTGTTTATTATTTCAATATGTGGTATAAGTGTCAACCCACAAACTTCCCTCCCAGGAAAATATTTATCTTATTTATGTAATGCCAATGCCAGCCCTGTATCTGCTATCGGGAAATCAGACTATGTATCATCACTCAGAATGAATCTGAACCACAGATAGGTTAGGGAACTAGAAGCCCCCCATAAATTTCCTCTTCACAACATAAGTGAATAGGGGTTCATTTTTATTCAAAGAGCCAGTGGTGTACAAAGCACATACAGAATACTGCAATACCTTCCCTCAGAGCTATAAAAAGTATACAAACCTTCTCTTTTGACAAAAGGAGTATGTTCTTTTTTCTCTCTCATCAGTGAAGGACTTCCCTTTGGGGCTATCTTTAGAAGCAATACTTTAGGAGATCAAGCTGCCCTGGCTTTTCTTAATAGGCAGGTGCAAATAAAAAAATGGCTGGAGGAGAAAGTATGACAAGCTCTCTCCAGCCCTGTATTTTTACCCAGAGGAAGAATCCAGATAAAGTAGACAAAGGTGTTTTTGGAATAAGAGAGGCTTTATGTCTCCCCTCCCCACTCTAGCCCCACCTCTACCCTCATATTTTTCCCATAAACAGGTGAATCAGAGATTTACCTGTGTCTGCAGTGACATCTCCTGGAGAGAGCAAATCTGAATGTCAACAGAAATTAAAGCTGAGCTGTGACATGGCCAGCCTGATGCACTCTGCACTTCACAATGTTTGATTTGTTTTCTCAGGGTAAGGGAAGCTTTGTGAAATTCTTCATTCCCTTATGTTGCTATGGACTGACAGGAATTGAAATGGGATTTTCTCCCCCAGAGACTAAGTAGAAAGAAAGTCAAAGCTAACTAGACCAACTTGAAGCCCTAGATAGGTGTTAATACAATAGTTGCGAACATAGTGTTCATTTATCTTTTTTCTTCCCTATGGTTTTATCATTATGGTGATCTTCCTGTGCCCTCCAGCAATACAGATTAGTAATTCATCTATAACAAGTTTTACAGAGTTATCTGGGACACTGGGAGTTTGAGTAACTTTCCTAAGGTGATATAGCCAACTTGAAATCTGGCTTTCCTAACTTTAAAGGTATCCCTCTACCCACTTCTTTATAACTCCTCTTTATTACTTTTCATTACATCTATTTCCCTTTTATTAAAAAAAATCCTAAAACCAAAGCAGAACAAAATAAAAATAGTGTTCCTTGAAACAATGGAATCCTAAACCAAAAATGAGGAAATATGCTTTCTTTATCTTTCCTCTTATCTACAATACTGTGAAAGAACAAGACTTACACTAGGTTTCCCTTTGTCAGTCATTACAGCATTAGACTGAATGAAAATTTGCAAAGAATAATTATCTCAGTAAGAAAACTTTGACTTCAGAATTAAATTTTTGTGTTACATATGTTTAAAATTCCTATGATTTCCTTAGATACATAAAAATAGAAATGGAAGAGAAAAGGCAGATTTGAAGAAAAAATCTGTTAATAAGACAATCACACTTATATCTAGGGAACTTCTGTAGAGTAGATAATTCTCTCTGCCTCTCTCTTTCTCTCACTCAGTAACTATGCTTACAGTTATCCCTTGCACATTGTAACTTCTTCTATCATGGTTTCAATATATCGCAGTTGGCATAATGAATTAAATGGGAATTTGGGGGGAGTTTAGTGGAAGCCTCTGATGACATGCAAACACCAGCGGGTGACACAGAAAAATTTCATAAACTTAGAAATGTGTAAAATATATGGATAGCATTGTGTAATAGCAACACATTTCATCTGATAATTCAGACTTCTCTGGTATGAAGGGAGGGTCAAAAATTCATGCAGATTTCCTAGATAGCAGGGGTGCCATGCCCCTAGCTCCTGCAATATGGAAAGGATAAATGTAAATCATATCATATCATATCATATCATATCATATCATATGATGTAATAAATAGATATAATTTTTTTAAGAAAGTTGGGAAACAGAAAAAGGGACGAGGTCAAGAAGTGGAAAAAAAGTAATGTCTATGTTCAAGTCTCTACTATTTAGAAATAAAAGGGGCCATCATTTTTCTTAGAAAGAATTTTGCAAAGAAATTGCAGATATATCCAGTCAAACAAAAACTCTGAGATAAAATTGATCAACTTATGGTTATAAATATGTAAATTATGTGTCTTCTCAAAGAGCATTGGAAAATGTTTAATCTTAGATCAGATTCCCCTGAATACCAAAACTGTGAATTAAACAAAATTCATTATTCTTTCTTTGTTCCTTTCAAAGGCCACAACCTCATGCAGATGACATCTTAGAATACTGTAAACCAGTGCACTTTTATTGCCTCAATAATGCCTAGCTTGCTAAAATATTTCCACCAATTCCTCAATTCCATATTTATTGGCTAAACTTCATAACAAAAACACCTACTCTCACCTACAGCAAAATGTATTGATCTTATTCTGGTTCCTTCCTGTTCATCTCTTTACCAACAGTAAGCTTTAAAAAAAGTCTTATAAACTAAGTCATAGTTAGATGTTAGTGGATAATGACTTAATATATTATTTTTCTAGTCATCTTTACATTTTAAAGATAGACTGACAACAACCTATAATGCCTAAGACGACAGAAATACACTAGAATTTCAGCGGTGCAATGGTTCCATGATCTCATGGATGTGGGTGTTCTTTCTAATGGTACTAATCATATCCTACCATGGATACCAAATAAATTAAGTTCTGGCCTATGTTCTCCCTTATCTTCAATATTGCATATTCACCCAGCATGTTGAAAATTTCCTAGATTTCTTTTGATATCCTGAGGATACTAATGTAGAACAAAAAACTGTCCACTTTAACATCTGACTCTCTTTTCTGAAAATGCATGTTTTATGATAACCTTATGACTTCATATTCCGTTGTTTCTAATTGTTTCAACATGCTGGCACCAACCATGTGCTTCATTGCTAAATTGTTATGCACCCTGACAGAATCATATAGCATCATGAGAAGAATATTACTATTTTTTAAAAATTGAGGTAAAACCTTAAATTATTAAATGAAATTATAAAAATCTGGGCCCTTGTTGTAAAATAATAAGTAAGAAGAGAACACCGATAACTGCTTACTCATATGACAAAGGGCACTATTGATGAGGGTACTAGATAGGGAGAGAAAAGTTTTGCAGATGATAAACCACAGTAAACTATATCTTTAACATCACACAATGGACTGGGAAAATGAAAATGAAACAACATTTCATTCTGTTTAATACTATTACTATAAAAAAGTATTTTAATTGATAGAGCGAAAATCTAGCTTAAAGAGTCTCCTTTAACAAGGTGTTTCCCCAATAAACAACAAAATTATACAACATTCCTTAAAATGTAAAACAATAGAACTTGTTTGATAATTTTTTGTTCATTAAACTCAAGTAAGGAAACAAAAAATGGGGAGGGGAAGTCATTCTCCACCAAGATACTTTCCAATGCCATGGATTCTAAATCCAATTAGCTAATTCCTAGAAGCAAAGAAATCTTCTAGATAGTCCTGATTGTGGATAGTATTTTTTTTTATTGATTCAGGCTGCAGAACACATTGAAACCTCTCAAATAAGAGATAACAAGGTGATACGATGGAGATGGTGCAGGACTTTGAGTGAAGAAGATCTGAGTTCAAGTTCTATCTCAGACACGTAATAGTTGTGTGACCCTGAACAACTCATTTAAACTTTTTCAGCCTCCACTTCCTCATTTGTAAATTAAGGAACTTGACCTCCAAAGATGTGTCCAGCATTTCATTTATAATCCTATTATTCTTTAAGAACCATTGTTATTCAGGAGAGCTTGGCCCATCGATCCCTAGGAGAAAAGTCAAATGGATGAAAAATTCCTCTTGGCTATACTTCAGTCTTTAGTTGAATGGACAAAAAATGCTATTAGAGACACTACAAAAAGACAGTAAGTTGAGCTGAGACTTGAACAATAGGTGTGAAGCAGACAGCTTTTGTATAATACAAAGAAATTTATCTGCTAAGCATTGGATTTTAGGTACTGTAGAAGTTTCAGAAGATACTTCTTAAGGGCAGGAATACAGTTATATAATAAACATGTAAATGGTTATCCATTCTACTGGCCTCAATTCTTCCACCTATTATATTCTGAACCTATTAAAATCATTTGCCAAGGTATAGATACTGATGAACTAACTCAGTAGGTATACACTTTTTCATGTACTTTATTTTCTATTGTGGATGATTATTGATCTCTTTTAGATATCTTGAAAACACACCTCTGAATGCCTTTAAAATGATGTCTCCTCCAGCTCAGATTTCTTCTCTATACATTTGATGCAGTCACTCCTCCCAATTTTATCTTTTTAAATTATTTTTTCTATTAACAATTATTTTATTATTTAATATTTTAGTTTTCAAAATAGATTTCCAAAAGATTTTGAGTTACAAATTATCTCCCCATTTCTACCCTCCTCCCTATTCCAAGACAGCATATATTCTGATTGCCCCATTCCCCAGTCAGCCCTACCTTCCATCACCCCACTCCCCCCACAATCCCCTTTTCCCTTACTTTCTTGTAGGGTAGTATGTATTTCTATGTCCCATTCCCTATATATCTTATTTCTCAGTTGCATGCATAAACAACTTTTTTTTTTGAGCATCTGCTTTTAAAACTTTGAGTTCCAAAATCACTCCCGTCTTCTCTTCCTACCCACCCTTCCTAAGAAGGCAAGCTATTCAACATACACCACACATGTATCATTATGTAAAACACTTCCACAATACTCATGTTGTGAAAGACTAACTATATTTCCCTCCATCCTATCCTGTCCCCCTTTATTCAATCTTCTCCCTTGACCCTGTTGCTTTTCAAAAGTGTTCACTTTTGATTAACTCCTCCCCCTATCTACCTTCCCTCCTATGATCCCTCCTTTTTAATCCCCTTCCTCCTACTTTCCTGTGGGGTAAGGTACCAGATTGAGTGCGTATGTTATTCCATCCTCAGGTCAAATCCAATGAGAGCAAGATTCACTCATTCCCCCTCACCTGCCCCCTCTTCCCTTCCAACAGAACTGCTTTTTCTTGCCACTTTTATGTAAGATAATTTGCCCCATTCTATCTCTCCCTCTCTCCCTCTCTCAATATGTTCCTTTCTTATCCCTTAATTTTATTTTATTTTAGTAAGTCCCTTATGATTTTTCTTTCTTGTTTACCTTTTCATGCTTCTCTTGATTCTTGTGTTTAAAAGTCAAATTTTCTATTCGGCTCTGGTCTTTTCACTGAGAAAGCTTGAAAGTCTTCTGTTTTATTGAAAATCCATATTTTACCTTGGAGCATATACTCAGTTTTGCTGGGTAGGTGATTCTAGATTTTAATCCGAGCTCCATTGACCTCTGGAATATAGTATTCCAAGCCCTTTGATCCCTTAATGTAGAAGCTGCCAGATCTTGTGTTATCCTGATTGTGTTTCCATAATACTAAAATCGTTTCTTTTTGGCTGCTTTCAGTATTTTTCCCTTGATCTGGGAACTCTGGAATTTGGTGACAATATTCCTAGCAGTTTTCTTTTGCGATCTATTTCAAGAGGCAATCAGTGGATTCTTTCAATTTCTATTTTACTCTCTGGCTCTGGAATATTAGGACATTTTTCTTTGATAATTTCTTGAAAGATAATGTCTAGGCTCTTTTTTTGATCATGGCTTTCAGGTAGTTTTTTAATTTTTAAATTATCTCTCCTGGACCTATTCTCCAGGTCAGTGGTTTTTCCAATGAGATATTTCATATCGTCTTCCATTTTTTCATTCCTTTGTTTCTGTTTTATGATATCTTGATTTCTCATAAAGTCTCTAGCTTCCACTTCCAATCTAATTTTTAAGGTAGCATTTTCTTCAGTGGTCTTTTGGACCTCGTTTTCCATTTGGCTAATTTTGCCTTTTAAGGCATTCTTTGCTTCATTGGCTTTTTGGAGCTCTTTTGCCATTTGGGTTAGTGTATTTTTAAGGTGTTATTTTCTTCAGTATTTTTTGCAGTCTCCTTTAGCAAGTCATTGACTTGTTTTTCATGGTTTTCTTGAATTGCTCTCATTTCTCTTCCCAATTTTTCCTCTACTTTTCTTAATTGCTTTTCCAAATCCTTTTTGAACTCTTCCATGGGCTCAAACCAATTCATATTTTTCTTGGAGGCTTTTGATGTAGGCTCTTTGAGTTTGTTTACTTCTTGCTTTATGTTTTGATCTTCTTTGTCACCAAAAAAAGATCTTAGTGTCTGAGTCTCAGTCTGTCTCTGCATCCTTTTTCACTGCATGGCCACATTCCAAGCCATCTACTTGACCTTTGAGCTTTTTTTCAGGGTATGACTGCTTGTAGCATAGAGAGTGCTTTGTCCCAAGCTCTAGAGTCCAAGCACTGCTGTTTTCAGAGCTACTTTTACTCTACTGTCACTGCAAGCTCTGCCACAGCAGCACTCCTCCTCCCCCAAGAACCACCAACCAGGACTGCGACCCAGATTCTAGCAGGGCAAAGCAAGCCCTGCATTCCTGCTCTTGTTGGCCTCTTGATTCCTCCAACTGTGTAAGCCAGGGACTCCAGAAGTAGCTGACACTGGAGCTCCACTGCCGCACCACCTCTGCCATCCCTAGGGTTGGTTTCCAGACTGCTCTCTAACCTGATCTAGCAGTTTACCCACTAATCTGCTCCTTGGCCTTTGGTGTTTGTGTGCTGAGAAGTCTAGTAACTGCCACAGCTCAATGATTCATGACCCTAAGGCCTGCTCCAGGCCAACTCCTGGTCTGATCTGTCCTGGTGCATCCCATGCTCAGCTTCACTCTGCTCACAGTATCATGTGATACACACTTCCTAGCTACCACCCAGGCCATCCTGGGCTGGAGACCTGCTTCCTTATGCTTTTTTGTGGGTTCTGCAGCTCTAGAATTTGTTCAGAGCCATTTTTTACATGTGTTTTGAGGGATTTGGGGGAGACCTCAAGCAAGTCCCTGCTTTCCACCGGCCGTCTTGGCTCTGCCCCCAATTTTGTCTTTGAAATTGCCTTAACCACTTCAACACATCACATAGTATATTGGTTACTATGGTAGTAGATTCTTAGTGTGGCTCTGTACTAATGTTGCTGCTGAGTATAAATGACTAATGTATGACAACAGATATGTTCTACCATTTCAGTCCTATTTGTTGTTCTAGTTTCGTCTATAAATGTCTTCAAGATGATATGTTTTTATCTTGATTGCACTCTTTGTTTGGCTTCCAGTCCCGGGGGCAGTGGAGGTGGGGCAGCTACAGTTGCTGCTGCTTCTGGCCCCAGGCCCACCTGGTGGGAGGAATTAATTGGCAGATCAGAGCAGGAGTGCACAGCCTGCTGAAGATTTAAGCCCAGTCTGGCCTGGGGGTTCTTGAGGAAGGAGTAGTGCTGGTGTGACAGAGCTGGCACTTCTCCCCCGCAAACATGGAACATAGAATTCGTTAGTCTACAAGCAGTCATACCCCATTGAAAAACTCAAGGGTCAAGTTATTTGGTTGGGAATATGGCCAGGCAGTGAAAGCACACCCAGATTCAGTCTCAGACTTCGGATTCTTCCTTTGGTGACAAAGAAGACCAAAACATACAGCCTAAAGAAGAAAACAAAGTCATAGAGCCTACAACAAAAGCCTCCAAGAAAAGCATGAACCGGTCCCAGGCCATGGAAGAGCTCAAAAAGGAGTTGGAAAAGCAAGTTAGAGAAGTAGAGGAAAAATTGGGAAGAGAAATGAGAAAGATGCGAGAAAACCATGAAAAACAAGTAAATGACTTGCTAAAGGACACCCAAAAAAATACTGAAAAATACACTGAAGAAAACAACACCTTAAAAAATAGATTAACTCAAATGGCAAAAGAGCTCCAAAAAGCCAATGAGGAGAAGAATGCCTTGAAAGGCAGAATTACCTAAATGGAAAAGGAGGTCCAAAAGACCACTGAAGAAAATACTACTTTAAAAATTAGATTGGAGTTACTGACTTGATGAGAAATCAAGATATTATAAAACAGAACCAAAGGAATGAAAAAATGGAAGATAATGTCAAATATCTCATTGGAAAAACCACTGACCTGGAGAATAGATCCAGGAGAAATAATTTAAAAATTATTGGACTACCTGAAAGCCATGATCAAAAAAAGAGCCTAGACATCATCTTTCAAGAAATTATCAAGGAGAACTGCCCTGATATTCTAGAGCCACAGGGCAAAATAGAAATTGAAAGAATCCATCGATCGCCTCCTCAAATAGATCCCAAAAAGAAATCTCCCAGGAATATTGTCGCCAAATTCCAGAGCTCCCAGATCAAGGAGAAAATACTGCAAGCAGCCAGAAAGAAACAATTTGAGTATTGTGGAAACCCAATCAGAATAAACCAAGATCTGGCAGCTTCTACATTAAGAGAGAGAAGGGCTTGGAATATGATATTCCAGAGGTCAATGGAGCTAGGATTAAAACCTAGAATCACCTACCCAGCAAAACTGAGTATCATGCTCCAAGGAAAAATATGGATTTTCAATAAAATAGAGGACTTTCAAGCTTTCTCAGTGAAAAGACCAGAATTGAATAGAAAATTTGACTTTCAAACATAAGAATCAAGAGAAGCCTGAAAAGGTAATCAAGAAACAGAAATTGCAAGGGACTTACTAAAGGTGAACTGTTTTATTTACATTCCTACATGGAAAGATGATATGTATGATTCATGAGACCTCAGTATTAGGGTAGCTGAAGGGAATATGCATATATATATATATATATATATATATATATATATATATATACATACATATATATATATATATGTTTATTTATATATATATATATGTGTGTGTGTGTGAATGTGCATGTATGTATATATCTATGTGTATATGTATATATATATCTATGTGTATATGTATATATATATCTATGTGTATATGTATATATGTATACATTTGTGTGTGTATATATATATATATATGTATATATATATATATATATATATATATATAAAGAGAGAGCAGACACAGGGTGAGTTGAAGATGAAGTTGAAGATGAAGGGGAGATATCTAAAAGAAATACAATCAAATTAAGGGATGAGAGAGCAACATACTGAGAGAGGGAGATAGGGAGAGATAGAATGGGGCAGATTATCTTGCATAAAGGTGGCAAGAGGAAGCAGCTCTGTGGGAGGAGGGGAGAGGGCAGGTGAGGGGGGAATGAGTGAACCTTGCTCTCATCAGATTTGGCCTGAGGAGGGAATACCATAAGTACTCAGTTGGGTATCTTACCCCACAGGAAAGAAGAGGGAGGAAGATAAAAAAAATAAAAGGGGGGGATGATGGAGGGGAGGGCAGATGGGGGTGGAGGTAATCAAAAACAAACACTTGGGAAAGGGGACAGGGTCAAGGGACAAAATTCAATAAAGCGGGATGGATTGGGAAGGAGCAAAATATAGTTAGTCTTTCACAACATGAGTATTGTGGAAGGGTTATACATAATGATACACATGTGGCCTAGGTTGAATTGCTTGACTTCTTAGGGAGGGTGGGTGGGAAGGGAAGAGGGGAGAGAATTTGGAACTCAAAGTTTTAAAAACAGATGTTCAAAAACAAAAAAAAAAGTTTTTGCATGCAACTAGAAAATAAGATACATAGGCAACGAGGCGTAGAAATTTATCTTGCCCAACAAGAAAGGAAGGGAAAAGGGGATGAGAGGGGAGGGGGGTGATAGAGGGGAGGGCTGACTGGGGAAGAGGGCAACCAGAATATATGCCATCTTGGAGTGGGGGGGAGGGTAGAAATGGGGAGAAAACTTGTAATTCAAACTATTGTGAAAATCAATGCTGAAAACTAAATATGTTAAATAAATAAATTTAAATTTAAATTTTAAAAAATAATTGCATAGAAGTAGTTTGGTTTGTCCTTCATTCTCAAAGAGGATCATGAGATCAGGGAAATGATGACATGACTTGCAGATGACTTTGACTTGAGTGAGGGAGGGCTGTGCAAGGTCACCAGCCTCACTTTCTCCTCCAGAGCCATCTCCTCCAGAGCTACCTTCTGCAGACATGCAGTGGCCTGATATTCACCAGGATAACTGGAGATGACACGGGATGCATTGTGAGACACTGGCTCTTTCAGGCTAAGTGCTTTTCATGTTCTCACTTTGATTGAAGTTACTGATTAGGAAATGATTCCCTCACGGACTGGCATTTTCTAGGTTCATGGCTTGGAAAGAATGTTTGCTTCAAGCTCTTGCTCCTATCCTTGGATTTGTCTGAGTCTTTAGGAGTCAACATGTTTTAGATTTGAGGAAGTGGTGTGGGAAACCAACAACATTAGGGACTTTATACTTTGGGTATATTTTGAATTTGCGTAGTGTTTTCAATCCTAGAATATGAGATCCTTGAAAGCAGGAACTGTTTTGCTTTTGCCATAGTATCACTAGTTTCCAGCATTAATGGAATGCTTGTGGAATCTAATTCTTTCAATATTTAAACACAAGGAGTTTTCAATTCATTGCCATAGATGTTTTTAATTAAACATTTGTCATGTCCTATTTTGTGGTTTAAGATCAGATCTTTGATTTCACCAATAAAAGGAATTGCCAGTAAGGAAACTTGCTCCCCTGACAGAGTCTCTCTCTCTCTCTCTCTCTCTCTCTCTCTCTCTCTCTCTCTCTCTCTCTCTCTCCCTCCCTCTCTCTCTCTCTCTCTCTCTCTCTCTCTCTCTCTCTCTCACACACACACACACACACACACACACACACACACACACACACACTGTGTGTCCTGTGAAACACTGCTCTTCATTAAATGGTTTACATTGGGTCTCATGGCCAATGCACACTTGTTCCCAGGTCTTCCTTTCTCTGGGGCCAGTTTGCTATCTGCCATGATACACTGTTATAAAGTGTACCACACAATTTAAAAATGAAGTATTTCTTTTTCAGGTTGTTTCTCATGGTTCCTATTTGCTTTATATGGCTCAGTCTTGTCTACCAAATTGATTCTAACCTTCAAGGAGGCAGGAATTATTATTGATATCATCTCAACTAGTTGTACAATGTGGAACATTTTGGTACTATCTGGCATAATTATTGCTTACTATTTAACTATTATTGTTAACTGTTTCTTAGTAACTTTTATTGCCATTGCCAAAGTCACATATAGATCATAGAGTATGAAGGTGGTGAGTTGTGCATCTCTGGACAATGGGGGTAGAGAATGATCTCAAAAGATTACTGATACAAAGATTGAGGGAAAGTTGGTGGAAAATTAGAGAACATTAATATGGCCAGAAAAGAGTGAATTAATAAGTTATACTGAAAATTCATATGGAAAGATTATTTCAAATATTTTTATTATTTAGAAAATAGATTTATTTCTTATTGAGTAAGAAGAGTGGAAAATACATGAAAAATAAAGAAGGGGAGAAAATGGACAGAATAGATATGAAGAAAGAGGTATTTCAGTACAGTACAAGCCAATTTTTGTAACTGAGGGACATTTTTGAGAGCACATAACTAGTAGAGAAAGGTATCCAGCTTTACTTCTCTAATGATGGCTGTCTGGTCACTTTAGCCATTTGGAGAATATTTTTATATATTAGAAGAGCTCCCTTATCTTAGATGACTGAGTCAGCTATGTTATTAAGGATGCTACAGCAGTTAAAATGATCTTTACTTTGTTTAACAGACCTTGACCTCTGTGGCCTTCTGCCTTAAGAATTTCACTTTGGGAATTTGAGGTCTTTTCTTAGGAAACACTTTTAATTTTAATGAACAGTGTCTAATGATTAAAATGATAGCAATTTCTGTAATGAGTCAGAAAAGTTTGTCTAAAAACTGGGTGGGGGGAAGGTCAGGGTGCTTCACTGATTCACATGGCAAAAAGAACCTCTGCTCTACAGTTTTTGTCCTGTAGTAGCTTTACTGGTCACCTCAGGGTTGCATGAGACATATTAGAAATTTATTCATAAAAGGTGGCATTGCTTTCTGTGACTTCAGCAAAACAAATATTAAAAAGTGGAAGACAAAATATTTTTTTTTATTTAAGCAAATACTTAATTTTAATTAGAGCTTCTACTTTCAGTAATAGGAAAAACAAGTGAACAATCTGAAAAATTCCCATTGATATAATTGCTATTTTAAGTCAATTAAGGGAATTGCTTTTAGAGAAGGTGGAAGAAATCCTCCTGTTAACAGATTTCCCTGTTCTAATCTACCAGTATCTCAGTTCTCTGTTAGTGAACACTTACATAATTGTTTACTGAATCAATGTATCAATCCACAAACTGAAAAACATTGACAAAACAAAGACAAAAAATAAAATATTTATTGCCCTCAAGGAGTTTAAAATTTAGTGAATAAATTTTCAAGTGAATATATATTGAAAGAAGGAAGAAAAGAAATCTGGAAATTTAATATTAAAGAATATCATAGTCTTAATATTCTCTGTAACAAAAGAAAGGTCTCTCACTCTTTTGTGAAACTAGGAATGTCAAAAAAATTATGTGGATTGCCTGGTATTTCACAAGATAGCAGATATATGTTTTTTTTATTTCTGGATCAAGATAAGGAAGAAAGGAACTGTGGTTTGGCTGATCAGTCAGAGGTTTGTATTCTCTAACTTCAGAGGTTGAGTCTTTTTTGAAATGTTTTTGGAGGTCAGTGCATTGTATTAGAAGAGGAAGAACTGAGAGGAACCAAAATGATGGAGTTGTAGAAATTTTGCTAAAGTCCATGTGTTCCTTCACATCTTATATAGTCTTCATATCTTTACAGATTTACATTCTGTAAAAGTGACTGGAGTGCCAAGATAAATAGGAAGACAGTTCATCTTTTCCTTCTTCCTTTTTCACCCACTTGAGCTGTAAGACATTTTGCAGTGGGAGATGAATTACAGGGCAGAGCTTTATGGATGAGATGAAAGTCTACATTTGATAACATATTTGTTTCTCAAATAGAAATTTTGCTCCCTCTTTTCTGGGTGGAGGGATATTGGCACTCAGATACTGTTATAGCATAATTTCATACATTTCTTGGTAACAAATAGCAAAAGGAGTAAAACACTCCAAGTAACAAGACTTTCAGTTGACACCATTTCCTCTACCATAATGAGATCATGTCCTAATATGGCTGTTAAGCCACCTCTTACTGTGGTTCTCCACGTCTTCCTGAATTGGAATACTACTCAAATCATTCCTGCCCTTGTGTTCATGAACCTCTCTGTATGTCTTCATCTATCAATCCAGTCTTATAAAATGACTAATTGTGAATTTTTCTTGGATTTCCCCATCTGGATTCCATTTAATGCATTTTCTAAAAATTTTTGAAGGGATTTTCATAGGCAGTTCTGTTTAATGCTTCCTATCACTCTGCTATCATGACTTCACCACTATTTGCATTATTTTTGAGTAAAGCATGATGCTCATTTTTTTTAAAAGGAAACAATCAACATATGAGGAAGGATGTCTTTAAATTTTAGACATTTATGGCCTTGAAAAATAATTTTGCTCAATAGAGTCAAAATTTATACTTTGTAAAGCTGCCTTCTATTCTTCCTACTTAATATTTTGCTTTAATGTTTTAAGCTAAAATAATAAGTGATGAAGGTGGAAAAATTACACAGAGGAAATTTCTGATACTATGAGTGTATGGACATGTGTGTAGGAATTGCAAAGGAGACTTGGTTTTCACACATTCTGCATAAGACTGGATTTGGAAAGCTATGCAATCCACCTGTATTTTATATTGTCCCTAGAAGATGAGAATCTAGACAACTTATGAGAGAATTTGAGTAAAAAGACAATCTCTTTCAGAAATCCAATCAAACAGCTCTCTAACAGTCACCAAGAGAAAATATCCTTCCTCATAACTAATTTGAATATTTCAATCTGAAAATCATTTTATCCCTCAGAGTAGCCATAGATATTGTTTGGATAAATGCTGGTCTAGAGGTTGTAGAGTTCTGTGAAAGAGATACATTTAATATGATGTTTTTCTACCCCTAGAAATCTAGGCCTTAGACAAAAACAATGAAATAAAAATGGATTTAGTTTCAGTCACCATAGAAAGTCAGAGTGTACAAATCTGGGTTGAAATCAAGGAAAAGACTTTACAGGGCATTGGAAATCTCATATGATCTCTGATCTATTGCTTTTTCATTATTACTTTATTGATAGGTTGTAAAAAAAAAGGTTGACAACTGTGCCCTTGACTAGTTTCTAGGGGAAGGAGATCGGGTATCTTTGCTTTTATCATGAAAGACCTGAATAAGGTCAAAGCAAAACTATTTCTGATTGTTTAATAGAATAAAAGAGAGAGAGAGAAGGCTAGCAGGATGGATTTTCCCCCCCTCTATGTTAAAGCTTTTGCTTTTCTTGGAGGCCTCCCATAGAGTTACATAGGATGAAAATTTGGCCCTGGGAAACTAAACTTGAAAAAAAATCATTCTGACAGCACACCCAGGTTTCATGGGGGCTAAAAGTAACCGCTTTATTCAGAGTCTCAGCTTGGTGATAAGTAACCTAGGATTTTGAAAGCTAAATAGGAAGGATCATCCCAGGTTGACTTCTTTTCTTTTCTCCTAGATCAGTATGGACTACTCAAAATAGCCATAAGTCGTTCATCTAAACAGCAGCCCATCATCACAAGAGCTAATTGCTCATTATTTTTCTAGCTTGGATTACAAGGAATACATGAAAGCCTTCTCAGAGGGCTTATGTTTCCAATTTTGAAGCCTGGAGTGAGAAGACTTACACTGTGATCCATTGTGAAAGCAGACTAGCAAATAGCGCTTGTTGCAAAACACCCACTGGGTCCCTTGTTCTAAAAGAATACACCCCTGCTGGGACAGCAGTTGTATCTTGCACATAGGAGTGAACCTTCTGAATGACCATTTTATTATGTGTGTCTAAAAATGAGCCAACCCCATGTGCCCTGGGGTATAGCCCTTCGTAAATGAGGCCTGTGGGTTGATTAAGCATTTTGCCTCTTTTAGAAGGACAGTGCCTGTGACATCAAAATAAGACTGGTTCCCTGTGAATCTTGTATGCCTTCCAATATAAGGGATACAAGGGATACTAATAGGCAGCTGAGCTAATGATGAAATTTATTCTCTAACCATCTTTCATGGTCATCGTGCTGGCACATTACAAGAACAACAAGACTAGCACTTCTTACAATGGATTCAGACTGACTAAAAGAGGCATATAAGAACAAGTTTCATGGATAACAAATAAAAAAAAGTCTTTGAAAATGGAACCAGAACATGTTGGCATGGCAGTTTTTATAAATGTCATATCCTCAGACTGTCATATTATAAGCCTCTGACATATTTGGATGTTATGGGGAAAAAAGAACTAGCATTGAAAAACCCAAGTATCCCATACCCCTAATGTTTTTTTGAAGTATCACTATTAAATGATCAGGGAAAAAGCTTTGACTCCTTTTAATACCATAGTAGGTATCAAGAGAATTTCAATTGATAGGGAATCTCAAATTGTTCTTTAGAATTTTGTTATATCCATATGAATTATTGATTTAAATTTAGGTCTAGAATTTTCATGAAATTTCATGACTCAAAATAGCTACCTTCTGCAGACATGCTGATCTATTTATCTTATTTTTGTCCTGTTTTTCTGTGTGCAAGGAGGGAGTAAATGGACACATTTGATGCTGAGTTTGATTGTAATCTTCATTACTCTGCTATCTATATAGTCAGAAGTTTTGAAAGATGATAATAATTTTAGTATATATATTCAAACAATGTTTTTTAAACATTTTAAATAACCACAGTATAGGCTGTTTTCAGACTTTTGAATATTCCTTATTCTTGTATAGCCTAAAATTTATCCTTGTTTTACTGAACACTTATTTTTAACTAAATGAGTCCTTTGTCATCTAGAATTATTATTTTTTATTTTTTTAACTTATTTAACATATTTAGTTTTCAGCATTGATTTTGCAATAGTTTGAATTACAAATTTTCTCCCCATTTCTACCCTCCCACCCACTCCAAGACGGTGTATATTCTGGTTGCCCTGTTCCCCAGTCAGCGCTCCGCTCTATCACCCCACTCCCCTCCCATCCCCTTTTCCCTTCCTTTCTTGTAGGGCAAGATAAATTTCTACACCCTATTGTCTGTGTATCTTATTTTCTAGTTGCATGCAAAAACTTTTTTGTTTGTTTAGGAACATCTGTTTTTAAAACTTTGAGTTCCAAATTCCCTCCCCTCTTCCCTTCCCACCCACCCTCCCTAAGAAGTCAAGCAATTCAACATAGGCCACATGTATATCATTATGTATAACCCTTCCACAATACTCATGTTGAGAAAAGACTAACTATATTTTGCTCCTTCCCAACCCATCACTCTTTATTGAATTTTCTCCCTTGACCCTGTCCCCTTTCGAAAGTGTTTGTTTTTGACTACCTCCACCCCCATCAGCCCTCCCCTCCATCATCCCCCCCCCCCCATTCATTTTTATCTTCTTCCCTCTTCTTTCCTGTGGGGTAATGTTCCCAATTGGGTACATACGGTATTCCCACCTTACGCCAAATCTGATGAGAGCAGTGTTCACTCATTCCCCCCTCATCCGCCCTCTCCCCTCCTCCCACAGAACTGCTTGCTCTTGCCTCCTTTATGCGAGATAATCCACCCCATTCTATCTCTCCTTATCTCCCTCTCTCAGTATGTTGCTCTCTCATCCCTTAATTTAATTTTATTTCTTTTAGATATCTTCCCTTAATCTTCAACTCACCCTGTGTCCTCTCTCTCTCTCTCTCTCTCTCTCTCTCTCTCTCTCTCTCTCTCTCCCTATATATATATATATATATACATATATATATATATACACACACACATATATATGTATATATATATACACACACATATA
This sequence comes from Trichosurus vulpecula, assembly GCF_011100635.1. Classification (NCBI taxonomy): domain Eukaryota; kingdom Metazoa; phylum Chordata; class Mammalia; order Diprotodontia; family Phalangeridae; genus Trichosurus; species Trichosurus vulpecula. Next base: position 319,478,033 of record NC_050576.1, on the reverse strand, counting down.
TATGTATATATATATATATACACACATTCACCCATATATATACATAAACATATATGTATGCATATTCCCTTCAGCTACCCTAATACTGAGGTCTCATGAATCACACTCATCATCTTTCCATGTAGGAATGTAAACAAAACAGTTCACCTTTAGTAAGTTCCTTGCAATTTCTTTTTCTTGTTCTTTTTCTTGATTACCTTTTCATGCTTCTCTTGATTCTTGTGTTTGAAAGTCAAATTTTCTATTCAGTTCTGGTCTTTTCACTGAGAAAGCTTGAAAGTCCTCTATTTTATTGAAAATCCATATTTTGTCTTGGAGCATGATACTCAGTTTTGCTGGGTAGGTGATTCTAGGTTTTAATCCTAGCTCCATTGACCTCTGGAATATCGTATTCCAAGCCCTTCTCTCTCTTAATGTAGAAGCTGCCAGATCTTGGATTATTCTGATTGGGTTTCCACAATACTCAAATTGTTTCTTTCTGGCTGCTTGCAGTATTTTCTCCTTGATCTGGGAGCTCTGGAATTTGGCGACAATATTCCTGGGAGATTTCTTTTTGGAATCTATTTGAGGAGGCGATCGATGGATTCTTTCAATTTCTATTTTGCCCTCTGGCTCTAGAATATCAGAGCAGTTCTCCTTGATAATTTCTTGAAAGATGATATCTAGGCTCTTTTTTTGATCATGGCTTTCAGGTAGTCCAATAATTTTTAAATTCTCTCTCCTGGATCTATTTTCCAGGTCAGTGGTTTTTCCAATGAGATATTTCACATTGTCTTCCATTTTTTCATTCCTTTGGTTCTGTTTTATGATATCTTGATTTCTCATAAAGTCACTAGCTTCCACTTGCTCCAATCTAATTTTTAAAGTAGTATTTTCTTCAGTGGTCTTTTGGACCTCCTTTTCCATTTGGCTAATTCTGCCTTTCAAGGCATTCTTCTCCTCTTTGGCTTTTTGGAGCTCTTTTGCCATTTGAGTTAGTCTGTTTTTTTAAGGTGTTGTTTTCTTCAGTTTGCTTTTCAGTATTTTTTTGGGTCTCCTTTAGCAAGTCATTGACTTGTTTTTCATGGTTTTCTTGCATCCTTCTCAATTCTCTTCCCAATTTTTCCTCTACTTCTCTAACTTGCTTTTCCAACTCCTTTTTGAGCTCTTCCATGGCCTGGGACCAGCTCATGTTTTTCTTGGAGGTTTCTGCTGTAGACTCTTTGACTTTATTAATTTCTTCTGTCTGTATGTTTTGGTCTTCTTTGTCAGCAAAGAAAAAATGCAAAGTCTGATACTGAATCTCGGTGCGTTTTCGGTGCCTGGCCATATTCCCAGCCAACTAACTTGACCTTTGAGTTTTTCAGTTGGGTATGACTGCTTGTAGACTACAGAGGTCTATGTTCCACGTTTGGGGGGGAGGTGCCAGCTCTGCCACACCAGCACTGCTCCTTCCCCAGGAACCCCCAACCGGAACTGGGCTTAGATCTTCAGCAGGCTGTTCACCCCTGCTCTGATCCACCACTTAATTCCTCCCACCAGGTGGGCCTGGAGCCAGAAGCAGCAACAGCCATAGCTGCCCCACCTCCGCTGCCCCCAGGGCTGGAAGCCGAACTGTGAACTCCTTCCACTTCCTCAGCTTTTCCCACTGACCTTCTCTGCAGTCTTTGGATTTTGTGGGTTGAGAAGTCTTGTAACTGCCGCAGCTCACTGAATCAGGGCGCTAGGGCATGCTCTGCCCTGTTGCTGGACTTGTTGGTCCACCCCGCTCATGCTGGGTTCTGCTCTACTGCTTTCCCAGCTCCCAGCTCAGCTCCCAGCTCCGTGTGTGATAGACCTCACCCAGAGACCATCCAGACTGTCCTGGGCTGCAGCCCTGCTTCCCTCTGCTGTTTTGTGGGTTCTGCCATTCTAGGATTGGTTCAGAGCCATTTTTATAGGTTTTTGGAGGGACTTGGTATGGAGCTCACGCTATTCCCTGCTTACCAGCCGCCATCTTGGCTCGCCCCCCCCCCCCCCATCTAGAATTATGATTCATTTAACAGCAAATTACTCCCCTGCAATTTCATTTGATCTTTATATTTGCCATAAGGACATGAAGGATTTCTATATACATAATTTCTTGAATGATTCTTATTTACTTAACTTCAGTTAAATCACGAATTTTAAAAGTCATAGAGAAAGCTAACACAGGCAACTTGTTTCAAGCTACTATAAGATACATAAATTCTTTTTTTTCTCAGCCATTTCTCTGAAATTGTTAATAGTTAAAAAAGATATCCCTGGTTCTCCCTTACACTTTCTCCCAGTTTTCATTGTTTTTTTTTAAGTTCAATCCTTTTAGAACTCTTTACAGATCTGTCATAGACAAAATAAATTGTCATAGACAGTAAGAGTTTGCAAATTATTTTATGTATAATAAGACTATGAGATAAGTAACAAAATTATAATTATCATTTCCATTTAATATATAAGTAAATACAGACTTAAGGCATTAGAGTAATTCATAGTTACATAAACATTTTAAAAATACACAAATTGATATGGGAGGAAATTTATTTAGATATTCCATTCAGTTTTATACATCATAAATCTTCCATGATTGCCCATTCTATGTGACTTTATTCATGTCTTGTTTGTGACAAGGTGTCATGTAACTGATACACTTGGAAATATTTTTTGTTTTTTTTTTTAATTGATGGTAGAAGGATTAAGAGATCACTCAGATGATTCACTTGTTATCTGTAACTGTTATTTTTTTTCCTTTTTCCCGTTCTTAGCCAGCACATTTTTTTTCAATAAAACCTTTCTTTGATGCATAGCATCCTTTATTCCTCCACTTCAAAAATCCTCATTTTTTTCCACATGTCCCAGGTGGGTCACAAGTACTGTGCATCGCTCCACACTCTCATTTTCAATTTTTCAGAGACTATTGTGTTCCATGTAACACACTGACACATAAATGATAAATGGGCCAGAATTTGAATCCCAGTCTTTCATTTCAAAGACCAGTGCTCTTACCACTATACCACAAATACCCTCACAAGTCCAAGATGGAGAGAGAAAAGAAGAGGAGAGAAATTAATAGTAAGAAATTATCCTGAAAGAGATCTGGGAGTTTTACTGCATATGAATTCTATATAAATCACTTGTGTCATTTAGAAGCTATAAGAACTGGGTTTTTTTGGATTTCATTAAAAGAGACATATATTCCAGGTATATAAAAATTATATTCCTAAGACATTTCTTATAAGGACACCACATCTGGAATGATATGGGTAAAGGAAATTAATAAACTGGAGAGAAAGGACAACCATGGGATGAATGTCCTTTATTTTGTGTCATGGAGGTATGGGCTGAAGTAGATGGGGATGTTTCTCTTGAAGAGACAACACAGAGGAAAATCAATAGTTTTATTTAAGTAGTAGGAAGACTGTTTGTATGGATGAGAGATTTAATAGATTCTGTTTGGTGTCACAAAGCAGAACTAGGAGTAATGGATGGATGTTTCAATAAGGCAACTTTAGGTTTGATGTCAGGTAAATTTCCTTATTAATTAGAGCTATAACAAAATAGAATGATGAGGTAGTGTGCTCTTTTCTTCTCTTTTTTTAGGTTTTATGTGTTTTTCTTTTACACTATAAACATTTAAAAGTTAGTCCTATATTATTAGAGATCTGCTCTAACAAAGAAAATGGTTAAGTAAAACAAATAGTAGTTTATAAATGCATGTAACCTTTTAGATCCATTACACTTCCACCTTTATTTAAAAAAAATTCCCTCCCACACTAACACTATGATTCAAAAAAAAGAAAATAAAACAAATATTTTATAACAAATATTCATTTTCAAGGGAAAAAATACACTCAATATTTGTGCACAAAAGTATGTCAGCATTCTAAATCCATCACTTCTCTCCAATGGATAGCATATTTTATCATCATTCCTGTGGAATCATGAATAGTCACAGTATTGATTATATTCCTTATGGCTTTCAAAATTATTTGGTTTTATGTTGTTGCTATTGTTTAAATTGTCCTCCTTATTCTATTCATCCCTCTCTTAATCGGTTTATAATAAGTATTTTTAATATTTATTTTTATAATATTGTTGATAAACAAATTATTCTTTTTTGCTTACTTAGCTATCAGTTCATATTTCTTTCTATATCTTTGCAAATCATCTATTTCCTCATTTATTTCAGCATAATAGTAGTTTATTACATTCATATAATGTAAATTATTCAGCCATTCCACAACTGATAAATATTCCCTTAGTTTCCAGGGCTTTGTCACAGCAAAAAAAGATGCTGTAAATACTTTTGCTATACAAATAACTTTTTGCTTTTAATTTCATCTCTTTTAAGTACAGAAGTAGTGGTAGTATAGCTGGGTAAATAAGCACACATTATTTAGTAACTTATTGTGTATGATTCTAAATTGCTTTCAAGAATGGTTATACTGTTCATAGGCTCACCAACAATGAATCATATGCTTGTTTTTTTTTCCTACAAACTCTACCACATTTACCATTTTCTCTCTTTTTCTTTTTGCTATTTTGATGGGCATGAGGTAAAATATAATAATTACTTTAATTTGTACTTCTTTAACAATACTTTGGAGCACTTCTTCATGTAGCTATGGATAGTCTGAGTGTTTTCCCTGGAAATCTGACTGTACATACCCTTAGAACATTTATCAATTGAAAAATTATTATTATCCTTATACATTTGAAATCGTTGTTTTAATCAATCTTCCCCTCCATTGCATACTTCAAACAAAGCCTGTGAGTATACTTTTCTTGTACGTTGTGCTGCTTATGATATTTTCTTTGAGACATGGACTGGATTAGATAGCTACTGAAGTCCCTCTAACTTTGAGAATATTCATTATTTGCCTTAGATTACCTATTTCAAAGGTTGGGTCTATGGAAAATGATTTAAACATTATAAATGACAATTGAATGTGAGCTATTAACATTCTATGCTTAACATGTTGAATGGAATCTTTTTGCATGCAAAGAGAATGATTTGTTTCTCTATAGAGAAAATAGAAAAGAAGACATGGGTTTTAAGGAAAAAGAACACCAAACAGATAAGTGTTAAGATACTTTAGAGACTGCTTGAACATGACTATGTAAGAGTTAATTATTGTGTTCCTGAAGACTTGCTTAAAAAAAATCAGGATAATATTTCAGTCTTTCCTGATAATCTAAGGCTCTTCCCTCCACCTTAATAAAATATAATTATAGACAATGTTTTCCATCCAAAATACATATGTATTATTTTACCAAATGAATTTTTAAATGATGTATGAATCTCATGAATGTAATGATTCTGAAGATTTGATAACAATTCATTGTGGGATCATAGACTCATTCACAGAATTCACATTGTCATACTCCAACGATCAACACAAGCCTATTCCATCTTATTTTTCTGAACTTTCTTCTGTTGTGACTATTTTCACAAAAAGCTAGACTTCAGCATGGCAGACTAAGTTCTATGTGTACCTATTTTTTTAAATGCATTGGAAATTATGAAAAAGATAGAAAACATATGCTTGGTTATCTGCAACATCTGGAGTAATTCACTTTTAATTTTTCAACACTTAGAAGCTGATTTTTTTCTCCTTTTTCCAATATATCTGAAATGCAGTTGTTTTGGGGACAATAGCAATCCACTGTCACGAAGGAAAGCTTAAGTGTTAATAATGATTAAGAATGAGGCTTGATTAAGATACCAATTCCTACACTTTAAGTGCTTTACTTAACATTAAAAATCATGGTTAACCTTCAGTCGATCTGACTTAAGATTTTTTCCCCATTTATTTCAGCAATAGGACTAGCTAAAGCTAAACAACATTAAATAGTACAATAAAATTAGAGATCAAGCTTTTTGCAATATGTACTTGGATTTAATTTAGTATATTTTCCATCAATTTAAAAATTGTCTTTATCAGCACAGTTTGTATCTTCTTGGTTTTTTAGCTTTCTTTTGATTCTTTTCTTTTGTTTTATTTTTTATGTCTTGAAATTCTAAGTTCAAATTCTGCCTCTTCCATCTCCCTGCTGACGAATAGCTGTGTAAACCTGGAGAAAACACTTAATTTTTATGTGGTTAAAGCAATTTGGATTTTATGTACTATTGGGCTGATGTAGGTAACTCCCTATGGTGATGAAATTACATAAAAACATGTTTTTAATAAGGAATTATGGAAATTCCACCTACATATTGAGCTCCTTTTTAAACTCTTTTCTAAATAATAGCAAAATAAATATGGCATTCTTTACTTATATACTTTTGCTAAAAAACTCTTAAGGGATAGAAACTCTAAGAGAGCCTTTCTTCAAGGATTTTTTACCTCTTACACAAAAGTGAGTAATTTTGTTAACATTTTTGAAAGGATATTTGATTGTTCTATTAGGTCATCTGCATGGAAATTTTATTTAATTTTAATGGGGTATCCAAAACCTAGGATCCAGAACCATGAATCTAGAGCAAAAAAGAGATGATGAACAAAATCTAACACTATTTGTGCATTTTTTAGATGATGTTACTGAGCCCAAGAAGGTAAAGATACAAAGATTATAAGTGACAGGGCCAGAATTTAAGCTTGGGTACCATTTTTCAAGTTCAGTATATTTTGGTTTTCATCTTTTTGAACATATGAATCAAGAGAAAAATTATAAATTGTTAATATGACAATATTATAAAGGCAAATATCTTTGAAAGACTTAAGAATTCTGTTTAATTCAATGACCACCCACAGTTCCAGAGAACCAATGAAAATGTATCTCATCTACAGCCTGTTGGAGAGGTGATGATTTCAAAATGCAAAATGATAAAGATTTTTGTACACAGTGGATGTAGGAATCTGCTTTGTTAGTTCATCCATATTTCTTTTAAGGCTTTTAAAAAAATAATTGGGGTGGTTGAGAGAGAGAGAAAATAAATGGTTGTTTAAAAAAATGAAGAGGAAAGACAATGTAATGTAGTAGCATAATAGACAGGGACCTGGAATTGGAGTCAGGAACAATGGATTTCCTATCCTACCTTTGACTTACTGGTTATATGACCCTGGGTAAGTGCCTAAAAGTACCTGTGCCTCAACTGACTCGTCTGTAAAATGAAGGAGTTGGATTTAATGTTTCCTAGAAATAATACTGGATTGAGAGTCAGCTGTTTTGAATCCTGAATCTACTGCTACTTTGTTATGTAATATTGCTTATCTCACAACCTCCATTAAAAAATAGCTTCCTCATCAGTATAATGGGATAATAATGGGTGGTACTTCTTCATAGTGTTATTATGAGAATAAAATTAGACAAATCATGTAATGGGATTTGTAAAACATAAAGCACTATGTTGCTATAAACAAATAGTTGTGGTAGTAACAATATTTATGAAGTCACACAGCAGGTAAATACCTTTATCAGACAACAAAAGATCTATTTCGCTTCCTTGACAACATTTATAGTTTTGTAGTGAAAGTAACATCCTCTTGTACTCAGTGTGCCTTTGAGGCTGATTTTCATTTGTTTCTATTCCTTGGCACTTCTTTCATCTAGTTTAGTGGTGTTTGGTCACTTTCATCATTGCATCTTTTACCAGTGATACATTTTCTAGCAACCAAGTTTACATGTACAGAACAAGAGATTTATTGCAGCAACCATAAGTAATTAAAATACATGTTAGTCTCCATGACTTCTCAGTATTTCTATTCAAATATTAAAGCTATAAGGGAATCCCAAGAGATAATCTGCATCAACCCCATGACTTTATAAACGTTAAGATTTATTTTGATCATCTTTTCTCAAATGAGGCATATGAGATAAAGAAAGATCTCAGAGGTAGAGACTTGTAACAGCAGGAGTAAAAACATGTTTTCCTCTGACTTATGAGGCAATCATATAAAAGAGTAACAAACAATAAATACAAGATAACTCAATATGTAACATTCAAGGGAGCCTATCCAGGAGAACCTAACTAAGCCATTTCTCTATCCTAATCAGGACATGAATACCTGCATATTCTGACATGGGTTACATTTAGGAAGGAAGGAAAGAAAGAGAGAGAGAAAGAGAGAGAGAGAAAGAGAGAGAGAGAGAGAGAGAGAGAGAGAGAGAGAGAGAGAGAGAGAGAGAGAGAGAAAGGAAGGAAAGAAGGAATGAAGGAAGAAACAAAGAAAGAAACAAAGAAAAGGAAAGAAGGAAGGAAAATAGGAAGGAAGGAAGGAATGAAAGAATGAAAAGAAAGGAAGAAAGAAGATTTACTGAATGACACAAGCTACTAGTTCTTGTCAGCATTTACCCTTAGCATTATCAGGAAAAATAAACTATATAATTACCATAATGATTCTCTTTCAAAGGGCTAGAGTAATGTAGCCATACACTGTCTATATATACTATGGATTAATATTTCTTGGGTACTTGGAATGAAGAAAAATTTGCCACATTCACCTATTCACCTTCAAGGTAATAACAAGGCTTAACTTTTAAATTTCTAACTGTTGATTGATAATGCAGGACAAAAAGATGTTTACTTTGAATGGACTGTGTAGTGTGCTATTCTTTTCTCTTCTTCCAATGCAAAAGTATTGAATTAAGATTTTCATTTGCTCTCAACCATAAGCTAGTCAGTCAACAAATATTATTATCTACTGAGTCCCATAAATGAACTTTAAGTCCTGGGCATAAAGGATGAAATAGTCACTGACATCAAAAAATTTACAACGTATAAGGGCAGACAAAATCTTTTATTGAGGAAAATGTGGTAGGCTATGATAATTTGTAAGCGAGTACAAATTATTATAGAAATCCTTACCATGTTAACAGTATAGACAGCTTTATAGTTAAAACAAAGCAAACAAAAACTGAGGAATGATTTGAATAACTTGCTTCTCTCCCCAACCCCAGTAGTTCAAAATCTTCCCCTATAGTCAATGTAGTTATTGTTATTGCAGCTTTAAGAGTCAGGATGTTGTGAATGGTAGCTGAGTCAGTTTGAAGATACTATTCAAAAGGATGATTTGAGAGAAACAGAATATGAAGAGAAAGAGAATGAAGATGACTGCTTTCTTGATTGAACTATTTTAACTTCTATCTGGAGAAGAGTTTGAAAATTTTTGAGATAAGACTGCTTGGTACCTCATGCAAAATCAATGGTGGAACTGTCATTCAAGACATAATAAAAGTGACCTTCAATTACAGCCAACGTTAGAAGAAACCCTGGCTATTATTTTTATCATAGGCAAAATATTGTAACTGATTCTTTAAATCTTTGTAGTGGTAATATTGATTACACTTTTGGTAAATTTCATACCTAGTAGCATTAACATTGAGGTCATTAATATTGAGATATAAGATTAATGTGTGAAGAGGAAATCAAAACAATAATTAGGAATTATTTTGCCCAACTGTATGCCCATAAATTTGACAACCTTAGAGATATAGATGAATATCTACAAAAACATAAACTTCCCAGACTAACAGAGAAGGAAGTGAAATTTCTTAATGACCCCATATCAGAAAAAGAAATTGAGCAGGCCATCAACGAACTCCCTAGGAAAAAATCTCCAGGGCCGGATGGTTTTACATGTGAATTTTATCAAACATTTAAAGAACAACTAATTCCAATACTTTGTAGACTATTTGGGAAAATAGGTGAAGAAGGAGTCCTACCAAATTCTTTTTATGACACAAATATGGTACTAATACCCAAACCAGGTAGAGTTAAAACAGAGAAAGAAAATTATAGACCAATTTCTCTAATGAATATTGATGCAAAAATTTTAAATAAAATGTTAGCAAAAAGATTGCAGCAACTCATTACGAGAATAATACACTATGACCAGGTAGGATTTATTCCAGGAATGCAAGGCTGGTTCAATATTAGGAAAACTATTAGCATAATTGACCATATCAACAACAAAACTAGCAGAAACCATATGATCATCTCAATAGATGCAGAAAAAGCCTTTGACAAAGTACAACACGCATTCCTATTAAAAACACTAGAAAGCATAGGAATAAGTCGAACCTTCCTCAAAATTATAAATAGCATCTACCTAAAACCATCAACAAGCATTATTTGTAATGGGGATAAACTAGATGCATTCCCAATAAGATCAGGGGTGAAACAAGGATGTCCATTATCACCCCTATTATTCAATTTGGTACTAGAAACATTAGCTGTAGCAATAAGAGAAGAAAAAGAAATTGAAGGAATTAGAATGGGAAAAGAAGAAACTAAATTATCACTTTTTGCAGATGATATGATGATTTATCTAGAGAATCCTAGAGAATCAAGTAAAAAACTACTTGAAATAATAAACAACTTTAGCAAAGTTGCAGGATATAAAATAAACCCACATAAATCCTCAGCATTCCTATACATTACTGACAAAGCCCAACAGCAAGAGATAGAAAGAGAAATTCCATTCAAAGTTACTGAAGGCACTATAAAATATTTGGGAGTCTATTTGCCAAAACAAACCCAGGGCCTATATGAACATAACTATGAAACACTTTTCACACGAATAAAATCAGATCTAAATAAATGGAGAAATACCAGTTGCTCATGGTTAGGCCGAGCTAATATAATAAAAATGACAATTCTACCTAAATTAATCTATCTATTCAGTGCCATACCAATCGAACTACCAAAAAAATTTTTTACTGAGCTGGACAAAATAATAACAAAATTCATTTGGAAAAACAAGAGGTCTAGAGTATCTAGGATATTAATGAAAAGACATGCTAGAGATGGTGGTTTAGCCACACCAGATATTAAACTGTACTACACAGCAGCAGTCATCAAAACTGCCTGGTACTGGTTAAGAAACAGGGGTGTGGATCAGTGGAATAGGATAGGTACACAAGTAGGTGAAATCAACAAGTTTAGCAATCTACTCTTTGATAAACCCAAAGAAGCCAGTTTCTGGGCTAATAATTCACTATTTCACAAAAACTGTTGGGAAAATTGGAAAATGGTAGGGCAAAAACTGGGCATAGACCAATATCTTACACCATATACCAAAATAAAGTCAAAATGGGTTCATGATTTAGGAGTAAAAGTTGATACTCTAAGTAATTTGGGAAAGCAAGGAATAGTTTACTTATCAGATTTGTGGAAAAGTAAAGAATTCATGACCCAACAAGAGATAGAGAGCATTACAAAATGCAAAATGGATAATTTTGATTATGTCAAATTGAAATGTTTTTGTACAAAAAAAGCCAATGCAACAAGAATTAGGAGGGAAGCAGAAAATTGGTAGAAAATGTTTGCAACTAGTATCTCTGATAAAGGCCTCATCTCTAAAATATACAGGGAGCTAAGCCAAATATATAGGAATACAAGCCATTCCCCAATTGCGAAATGGTCAAAGGATATGAACAGGCAGTTTACAGAGGAAGAAATTAAAGCTATCTACAGGCATATGGAAAAATGCTCTGGATCAGCTGCTGATTAGAGAAATGCAAGTCAAAACAACTCTTAGATACCACATCTCTCCTGTCAGATTGGCTAAAATAACAAATCAGGAGAATGATAAATGCTGTAAAGGATGTGGGGAAATTGGAACATTGTTGCATTGCTGGTGGAGTTGTGAGCTGATCCAGCCATTTTGGAGGGCGGTGTGGAACTATGCCCAAAGGGCTATAGAAATGTTCATACCCTTTGACCCAGTAATACCACTTCTAGGGTTGTATCCCAAAGAAATCACACAAGCGGGAAAAGGACCCATATGTACAAGAATATTTATAGCAGCTCTTTTTGTGGTAGCCAAGAATTGCAAAGCAAAGGGATGCCCATCAACTGGGGAATGGCTGAACAAGCTGTGGTATATGAAGGTGATGGAATACTATTGTGCCATAAGAAATGGGGATGATGCAGACTTCATAACAACCTGGAAAAACCTACACGACATAATGCTGAGTGAGTGGAGCAGAGCCAGGAGAACGTTGTGCACAGCCACAGATATATGGATTCCGTGAGGACCAACCCTGACATACTGCACTTTTCTCAGCAACCTAAAGGGCAAGGACAACTCCAGGGGACTCACGATGGAGAATGCTATCTTCATTCAGAGAAAGAACTGTGAAGTTTGAATACAGACTGAGGCACACTACATGCTCACCTTTTCTGCTTCTCTTTTGTTTTTGTTTTTGGGTTTTTTTTTTTGGTTCTGTTTCTTCTTTCTCATGATTCATTCCATTGGTCAAAATTCTTCTCCACAACTTGACTAGTGCATAAATTAATTCAATGCGAAGTTATACATGGCAGTTATATGAGACTTCATGCCGTCTTGGGGAGGGAGGGGGGAGGGGGGGGGAGAAAAACTGGAACTCAAAACTATGTAGAACCGTGTGTGGTAAACTAAAAATAAATAAAGAAATTTATAAAAAAAAAAACTATTGACAGACCTTAAAAAAAAAGATTAGTGTGTGTATATGTGCATATCCACACAAACACATGTGTGTACACATACATATGTATATATCTATATGCATATATGTATATAATGTATGCACATGTGTGTCTATGTAACACATATTCCTACATGTATACGAGAGAGAGATGGCAACGTGAACAGTTTCTTCTGGTGAAAGAGGTTTCCACATTTTATTAAATAAAGAATATCGGATTAAATGGGGTGTAGTCTTTCTGCTTACCTTTTAATTGGGAGAATGCATTGATATTTACATAATTACTAAGGAAATAAGCTTTGGATTAACTTATACTTTTGGATATACCTTTGGATTAACCCATAACTCAATATGTTGATAACTTATATGTTAATATAAAATATGGCAACAAGTCAAGTAGCAGGCTGAAGAGTGAGCCTTGTTATTCTGTTATACCTAAGGATTTGTCTTAATAATCTTACTACACCAGTTTATGTGAAGTAAATTCTTAAAATATAATGCTGTGTGTTCCATGGACCCTCCCCTTAAAAAGTAAGGAATGAATGTCATGGATGAGGTTAAGGGAACAATGAAGAATTTCCAATTGCCATTTTGATATTCCTTCCATCAGTTGCGTCTGATTCTTCATGACCTTATATAGCATGCCAGGCCCTTCTATTCTCCACTATCTCCCAAAGTCCATACAAGTTCATATTAATTGCTTCCACGCCACTATCTATCCATTTCCTCCTTTGCCATTCACTTCTCCTTTTGCCTCAATTTTGCCTAACATCAAGGTCTTTTACATTGAGTCTCTATCAAATGCATATAGCTAGAAGAAAGAGAAAGTATGGGATAGAATTATTTTGCGGTTTAATGAAACAAGTACTGAGCTTGATGTCATAAGCTCTCAATTAAAAATCTTAGATTTACACTAAGTAGTTATTTGACTGAGTAAATCATTTCTCCTTGGTTCTCTAATTTTTAAACTGAGGGTGTGGGTGAGTTTTATAAGATTCTTTTGAGTTATGGTGCGACCCATGGTTTTACAGTTTATTTGCTTTTCCTTTGTTTTCTTTTCTTTGAATAATTTTTAGAAACCTACCTAGGGCCTGGCCTTCTAGACCAGTTTCTAGGTGAGGAAAAAAAAAACATAACTCTCAGTTTTATATACTTCACAATCCTCAGTAAAAATAGCTAACACATGTAGATAGAACTTTATTAAAACCAATAGTAAGTGAAGGGCCACTGCCTATACATCTCTTTGCTCAGTTTCTACCAGTATCATGAAGAGATGGTTTAGGTCACTTATCTTTCTTTTTTCTTTAATGTCTATTTAGTGGTTAGTTATTGTTAGTGTTAGTGTTGTTAGTGTTCCTTCATTCTTTCCTTTTTGCCTTCCTTCCCTCCTTTCTTTCCGTCTTTCCTCCTTCCCTCCCTCTCCCTCCCCCTTCTCTTTCTTTCTCTCTGTCTCTTTTCTTTCTCTTCTTTTTTTGATATTAACAGTGATTGGCATAGTGCCTGGCATATAATGCCATATAAAAGACAAAATTAGCCTAGCCACTGAATGTGCGTCTGTTTCCTTTTTTTCTTTTTTTTTGAGGGGGGAAGGCAGGGCATTTGGGGTTAAGTGACTTGCCCAAGGTCACACAGCTAGTAAGTGTGTCAAGTGTCTGAGACTGGATTTGAACTCAGGTCCTTCTGATTCCAGGGCCGGTGCTCTACTCACTGCACCACCTAGCTGCCCCAATATGTGTTTGTTTCCAGTTGGTGTTCTTTCTAAACAAAGAACAATTGAACAATTTTCAAGAGAAAAAAAATTCACTACTAATATGTGAGCCACAGTAAATTACTTTTTGTGTTCCCCTTCTTCTACTCCTCCTTTTCCTCCTTCTCCTTTTCCTTTTCTCCTCCTCCTTTTTTCCTCTTGTTCTTGTTCTTTTTTCTATTGTCATCCTCTTCATCATAATCAGAATGATCATTTTACAATAATGATGAGGATGATAATGTTCCCTTCTGTCTAGTATCTACAGATTCCGGAAGAGAAGCAACTAATGAATCATAATCACTCAGTGCTTTGTGTTGCCTTTTCCTTCCATCACTCTACATAAAATTGTTGGGCCCAGCTTTAGCTAATATCAATGCCCACATGCTGTTTGTTCAGCCTTTCACAGTTTGCTCTAGCATTCATATCACTCTTTCTGCGAGCTTTCATATTATGTCACAATGGCAAATACCATTAGGGCATTATAGTATTGTTCACTTTGATATCATCCATCAATAAGGAGTTCATTTTAAGGCCCTTCGCCCAGGAGAGGACTATCCATATGTAGACATTGCACAAGTGGTTATTATTAAAGCATATTACAAGTTTAATTGCAATGGGTTCACCATTTTAAATACCTATGTTTGGCTGACTAGCGGAATCTTCAAAGCAATATAAATTGCCATTTTAAAATGATATCTAGCTCTCTTAATTACCAATATAATTGCAATCAAATATGTTCTGTGATGAATATTTCATAAGAAGTATGTACATATATCACAAAATGGACAAGGACTTCCTTTCTACATAATATTTATGCCATAATATGGGTGCAAAGTACTCTACATAAATCCAAACATATCTCAGTAAAGGCATATTGAAATCAAAGCTAGGGCAGAGAAAAGTCACACACATTAAGTTTCTTCTTCCTTTCTGCATTGATCCCCTTCTCCAATTGGTGAGGTATTTCCCCAGAACATCTATTTTGCAGAAAAGCCCAGACCAACCAACCTTATTCTCTAGACATCAAAATCACCTCCCTGCCTTGGTGTCAAATCCTTATCCCTCTATTCAACTCTTTTTATGTATTGTATTTACCCCCAAAATGTAAGATCCTTGAGGCTAGATATTTTCTTTTTGTTTTTATTTATAACACCAGAAATATGTACAGTGGCTGGCACATAATAAACATGAAATGAATTCGTGTTGACTTAACAATCAATCAACATCTATTAAGTACCTGCTACATGTCAGGAACTATGCTTCACACTGAGTATACAAAAAGGGGTAAAATACAGTCCTTGAACTCAA
The DNA here is from genome assembly GCF_011100635.1 of Trichosurus vulpecula. Classification (NCBI taxonomy): domain Eukaryota; kingdom Metazoa; phylum Chordata; class Mammalia; order Diprotodontia; family Phalangeridae; genus Trichosurus; species Trichosurus vulpecula. The sequence goes on along the minus strand of NC_050576.1, from coordinate 319,462,573 downwards.
GGATGTCACAATACATTGAGTAAGACAATAACAAAAACATACACCAACATGTTCTTTTCAGTACAGATAAATATTAGAAGATAGGGGGTATTTGAATTAGGAGAAGTTGGGAAAGGTTTCCTGTAGAAGATGGGATTTTATCTGGGACTTACAGGAAGCCAGAGAAGCTAGCAGTCATAAATGAGGAAAAAGAGAATTTCAGACTTGGGGAATAGCCAGAAGAGACTATTGTATAAAGAGCTCTTATTATCAAATGGAGGATTTTTGTATTTGATCCTGTTCTGGAGGTGTTAGAAAGCCCCCACAGTTATTGAGTTGGCATCTGTGCTTTAAGAAAAGCTTAAAGAAAATCACTTTGTTGGCTCAGTGGTGGATGGATTGGTGTGGTTTCAGACTTGAGGCAGGTAGATACACCAGCAGGCTGTTGGAATAGTCCCAGTGTGAGGTGATGAGGACCTGAACCAGAGTTGTGGTAGAGCCAGAGGAAAAAGAGGAAGTATGTGAGAAATGTTACAAAAGTGAAATTGACAGGCTTTGGCAACAGATTGGATATGGGAGATGAAAGATAGTAAGAAGTACAGTATCACTCTTAGCTGGCAAGCATGAGGGACAGGTAGGATGATGTTGGTAGGAGCATTGAGGGGAAAAGATAATGAGTTCAGTTTTAAACATGTATTGTTTAAGATGGCTATTGGACATTCAGTTTGAGATGTCTAAAATGCAGTTGAAGATGTGAGACTGGAAATTAACATAGAAGTTAGGAGAGGTAGATTTGAGAATTGTGAGCATCGAGTTACGAAGTTGATGGGATCACCAAGTGAAGTACTATAGAGGGAAAAGAAAAGAGGGCCAGGATAGAACCCTGTGATTAGAGGATGTGGTCTGAATAAGGATTCAGCAATGGAAACTGAGAAGAAGTTGTCAGAAGGGTGGGAGGGGTAGCAGGAGAGAGTAGTGTCCTGAAAACCTAAAGAGTGTGTCAAGGAGGAGAGACTGACCAAAGGGTCAAAGCCTGCAGAGAGGTCAAAGAGAAGAAGGAAACCAGATGGAGATATATGTGTGTGTGTATATATATATATATATATATATATATATATATATATATATATATATACAGAGAGAGAGAGAGAGAGAGAGAGAGAGAGAGAGAGAGAGAGAGAGAGAAGACAGAGACAGAGAGACAGAGATAGAGAGAGAAAGAAAGAGACAGACAGACAGAGAGAGAGAGAGAGAGAGAGAGAGAGAGACAGAGAGAGAGAGAATATGAGAGCAGCTCTTATATACAACCTTTTCAAGGTTAGTCACAAGGGGCAAAAGAGATTTAGGATGATAGTTAGCAGTAATGAAAGAATCATTAAAAGGAATTTTTTTAAGGTTGTGGGAGACACAGACATAATATTTGTAGGAAGCAAGGAATGAACCAGTAGACAGAAAGACTAAAAATAATAATATAAACCAAGATGGCTGCTGGAAAGCATGGACTTGCATTAGCTCCTCCCAGGTCCCTCCAAACACCTATAAAAATGCCTCTGAAAAAATTCTAGAACTGCAGAACCCATGAAACAGCAGAGGGAAGCAGGGCTCCAGCCCAGGACAGCCTGGATGGACACGTAAGGTCTATCACTCAAGGAGCTGGGAGGAGAGGGGAGAAGAACTCAGCGCATACTGCACCTGGACCAAGCCTAATGGGAGCCAGGCAGAACAGGCCCTGGCGCCCTTAACCAGTAAGCTGTGGCAGTTACCAGACTTCTCAACCCACAAACACCAAAGACAACAGAGAAGGTTAGTGAGAAAAGCTGCAGGGACAGAGTGAAAGGAGTTCACGATTCATCCCAGGGGCTGCAGAGGTGGTGCAGCTACAGAACTACAGCTGCAGTTGCTTCCGGTCCCAGACCCACCTGGTGGGAAAAGTTAAATGGCAGATCAGAGCAGGAGTGCAGAGCCTGCTTAAGATCTGAGTCAGGTCTGGGGGGTGGGAGAGCACTGGTGTGGCAGAGCTTGCTGTGAGAAATAGCTGTGAAAACAACAGTGCATCCCCTCAAACTTGGAGCAAAGTACTCTCTACTCTACAAACAATCATACCCCGACTAAAAACTCAAGGGTCAAGCAGTTGTCTGGGCCAGGTAGCAAAAACAGACTCAGATTCACACTCAGACTTTGGAATCTTTCTTTGGTGACAAAGAAGACCAAAAGATACAGCCAGAAGAAGTCAACAAAGTCAAAGAGCCTGCGTCAAAAGCTTCCAAGGAAAACATGAACTGGTCTCAGGCCATGGAAGAGCTCAAAAAGGATTTGGAAAAGCAAGTTAGAGAAGTAGAGGAAAAATTGGGAAATGAGAGGGAAGCAAGAAAACCATGAAAAACAAGTCAATGACTTGCTAAAGGAGACCCAAAAAAATACTGAAAAGCAAACTGAAGAAAACAACACTTTAAAAAATAGAATAACTCAAATGGCAAAAGAGCTCCAAAAAGCCAATGAGGAGAAGAATGCCTTGAAAGGCAGAATTAGCCAAAAGGAAAAGGAAGTCCAAAAGACCACTGAAGAAAATACTACCTTAAAATTAGATTGGAGCAAGTGGAAGCTAGTGACTTGATGAGAAATCAAGATATTATAAAACAGAACCAAAGGAATGAAAAAATGGAAGACAATGTCAAATATCTCATTGGAAAAACCACTGACCTGGAAAATAGATCCAGGAAAGATCATTTAAAAATTATTGGACTACTTGAAAGCCATGATCAAAAAAGAGTCTAGATATCAACTTTCAAGAAATTATCAAGGAGAACTGCCCTGATATTCTAGAGCCAGAGGGTAAAATAGAAATGCAAAGAATCCACAGATCTCCTCCTGAAAAAGATCCCAAAAAGAAAACTCCTAGGAATATTATTGTCAAATTCCAGAGTTCCCAGATCAAGGAGAAAATACTTCAAGTAGCCCAAAAGAAACAAATTGAGTATTGTGGAAACACAATCAGAATGATACAAGATCTAGGAGCTTCTGCATTAAGGGATTGAAGGGCTTGGAATACGATATTCTGGAGGTCAATGGAGCTAGGATTAAAACCTAGAATCACCTGCCCAGCAAAACTGAGTATCATGCTCCAAGACAAAATATGGATTTTCAATAAAATAGAGGACTTTCAAGCTCTCTCAGTGAAAAGACCAGAGCTGAATGCAAAATTTGACTTTCAAACACAAGAATCAAGAGAAACATGAGAAGGTAAACAAGAAAGAGAACTCACAAGGGCCTTACTAAAGTTGAACTGTTTTGTTCACATTCCTACATGGAAAGATGATGTGTATAATTCATGAGACTTCAATATTAGGGTAGCTGAAGGGAATATACATACATACATGCATACATACATACATATATATGTATATATATACACAGAGTGCATAGGGTGAGTTGAATATGAAGGGATGATATCTAAAAAATCAAATCAAATTAAGGGATGAGAGAGGAATATATTGAAAGAAGAAGAAAGGGAGAGATAGAATGGGGTAAATTATATTGCATAAAAGTGGCAAGAAATAGCAGTTCTGTTGGGAGCGAAGAGGGGGCAGGTGTGGGGGAATGAGTTAATCATGCTCTCATCAGATTTGACCTGAGGAGGGAATAAAATGCACACTTAATTGGGAATCTTACCCCACAGGAAAGAAGGAAGAAGGAGATAAAAAGGGGGGACAATAGAAGGTAGGTCAGATAGGGGGAGGAGGTAATCAAAAGCAAACACTTTTGAAAAGGGACAGGGTCAAGGGATAAAATGGGATAAAAGGGGACAGGATACGAAGGAGCAAAATATAGTTAGTCTTTCATAACATGAGTATTGTGGAAAGGTTTTGCATAATGATACACATGTGGCCTATGTTGAATTGCTTGCCCTCTTAGGGAGGGTTGGTGGGGAGGGAAAAGTGGAGAGAATTTGGAACTCAAAGTTTTAAAAGAAGATGTTCAATAAAAAGTTTTTGCATGCAGATAGGAAATAAGATATACATGCAGTGGGGCATAGAAATTTATCTTGCCCTACAAGAAAGCATGGGAAAAGGGGACGGGGTGGGGGAGTACGGTGACAGAAGGGAGGGCTGACTGGGGAATGGGGCAACCAGAATGTATGCCATCTTGGAGTGGGGGGGGTAGAAATGTGGTGAAAATTTGTAATTCAAACTCTTGTGAAAATCAGTGCTGAAAACTAAAAATATTAAATAATTTAAATTACAAAAAAGAAATATAAAAAAAGAAAAAAAAAGAAGTGATAGAGTGGGGATGACATCGTTGCTGTGGTGATTTTGCTGACAATCATGTGTGTGTGTATGTGTGTGTGTGTGTGTGTAAGTGTGTTTATGGTTTCTGGGGGAAAATTATTCTAATGTTCTTGGAAAGGTTGTATGCCCACATGAAATATTCAAGGCCTTTCACAAACTATCCTACTCTTACTTTTTCAGTCTTACGCTTTACACTTTATACCTCACTCCCCAAAATGTGCACTTATTATATAATAAAGACTCAGACTCTCAGCTTTGGATATTTTTTGTGGTTGTTCCCCATATTTGGAAAGTTCTCTCTCCCCAACACTAACCATTGACCTCTCTGGCTTCCTTTAAGTCTGAATTAAAATATCATCTTCTATAGGAAGCCTTCCTTAATTCCAATGCCTTACCTCTCTTAAATATTTTCTATTTATTTTGTATACAACTCACTTTGTATTTGTTTGCATGTTTTCTCACCCAATAAATTGGAAGCAGCTTGAAGGTAGGGACTGACTCTTGCCACTTTTTGTATCCTCAGTGCTTAGCACAGTTTCTGGCATGTACTAGGTGGTTTATTGATTGATTGATTGATGCTAATAAAGGACCCTATGTTATAAAGTAGCAGAAAAAGTTATTTTTTTTCTTCTTAATAGTGTAACATATCCCTTACTTTTACTCTTGTTCCCTTCAAGTTCAGCAAAATCCCACCTTCATTAATAAAAATACTAGACCATGATATGTGAAAGTATATAGACAGAATGAATCAACAGGACATGATCTTAAACCTGATGCAAAAGGAAAAGCCTGTCTAGATATGCATTAGTACTTTAGTCATCTTGATATAATCATATCAATCAATAGCTTACTCATCAAGTGCAAAGGAAAGGAACCATTTATTAATGAGGAGAGTGAGAAAGATTTGGGAGCAAAGGGAGGAGAGAAAAGTCATATAAATGACAATTCTGGCATTAAAAGACTGAGTGTTCTTTCAGGAATTTATTACTGGATTCATCAATAAAAACAGAACTAACATTGCTGCATATAGTGCTTTAGTTTCACTGTTCTGCTCTTTTGCATTGAAAACATAAAGTGTGATAACAACCAACACCTATTTAAAGGGGCCTTTTCATAGCATGTGTTGAGGTTTAGGGGTGCTAGGACTCTGAAATAGTGACACGCAGCTCCTGCTTGAATGAATTAGACCCAAGCCTTCTTTCAGCCAAAGAAAATCAAGGTTTATCAAAAATCTGCCATATTGGCCAGACTTTTAAGGAATCTCAGCATTTGTAGAGCGAATGTAAGTGGGTCAGATTGAATCTAAGCAGTTTCATGGAAACAAGATGGATCTTATATACAGAAAGACTGTTGGAGGGATCTAAGGTTGGCCAAGTAGTCTGGGGTGATTGGAGGAGGGGTCTAGGGAGGATCTTGATAGGAATGGCCAGTAGACTGGAGTGAGGAGAGGTCAGAGGCCAGGAACCAAGAGAAGGAGGTTTAGATGGGATCGAGTATGGGAAGTAGCCTGAGGCAATCTGGAGGTAACAGACAATGAAGGCCTGGGCTAGGTTAAGGGTAAAAGAGAATTGGGGACAGTGATCATGAAAGGCCAGTCGAGGGGATCATAGCCTTAGTCAAGTGCCAGATCAAGTGGGAAGATTCAAGGAGAGTTCAAGGGGGTTCCAGAGCTTGTACCTAGTTATATGGATTAAAATTTACTTTAATTCTTCAGATAACGAATACAGTATACAACTTAACATTTTCAATGAACATGAAAAATATTGTTTTGATGGAATGATGTGATTTATATTATAAATAATCTTTATGGAAAGTAAGCTGAGAGGAAGATTTTTTTTAAGTTGAGTCAGAGCTTTATACGATTTGTGATGAAAACTTCACTGATAATCAAGGTCTTATGTACTCAGTGGTATCTCATGGTATGGTATCATCATAAAGATAGATGTTTCCTTTCAAAAGAATAAAATGATAAGATACTATTGTAAAATTCATTAAACAATGCTTATATTTAAGGAAAACTATAAATACAACAAACATTTGTTTACATCCTCTATGAAGGTATTTCATATTTAACGATAAATTGATGTGTTAGTTTTTATTCCTCAGCGTTAATATAGAGATGGACAGACTATGAGTTCATACTGCTTGTCTTAGATGGAGCATTAGAAATCATCTAGTCCTTCCGTCTCCATGTTAGAGAAGAAGAAGATGAAGCCCAGAGAGATGAAGTCTTTACGTCTTTCCAAACTGCCCTGCTGACTCAGAACCATATCTTTTTTTCTACCAAACCAGACAGCTCCTCATTCTGAAAGCTCACTCTGTCCCTCGACTATTGCTCAGATAAAATAAGTATTCTCTGCTCCTAAGGCCTCATCTTGTGTTTGGCTGGTTCCTCCCCAAACCTCCAATTTAAGGAGGAGACCCAGAACAAAGTTGTCTTTATTCCTCTCCAAGCAGCACCCCTGATTCATCTCCAAAGAACTTTATTTACCTCCCTTCCCTTAGGCACCTTATTCTAACTCCCTTCTTCCCCCCTTTTATGTGTTGTCCTCCACATTTAGAATATAAATTCCTTGAGAGCAACTGTCTTTCTGCTTCTACTTATGTTTGCAGGCCTTAGCACAAAGTCTGACACATAGTAAACACTTAATACAGCAATTGCTTTTTGTTGACTGACTGTAGGAATGATCTGCTCAAGGTCACACAGGTAATAAGTGGCAGACCTGGGATTTAGACTGAAGCTTTCCATCTCCATATTAATCACTCTTTCCACCACAACATACTGCCTCTCAAAAAAGAAACAAAACAAGCATAAACACCAGCACTATGATAGTTGGCAACTAGATTAGAAAATGCTGAATTGGTTAATTTGTAATTTAAATATCAGCAATCTTTGGTAAACAACAGACAACAAGAATATTGTATAGGTATTATTGAATCAAACATTACTATCAGAAATTGAAAGTTGTTCTAAAATAGTGAACTAGTCCACGTCTTTTCATGTTGGTCACTGCTTTCTAGTGACATGTAGAAAAGGGAATACATGCTGTCTTTCCCTGACTTAAAAGTTGTTCTTCTCATCAATGTTATCTCTCATTTCATGAAGCAGCTGCCTTGGCTGGGAAAATATAATTTTAACTATATTGTTAATGTGCTCTTTTTTATTTAATCATTTTATTTTAGGAAACACATAAACTATCTGGAACAGTCTTAAAGAACAACAAAAATATCTGGCCAGCCACACAAAAGCACTTTGTAGTTATTCCATTTTTTCCTTGATCCATCTTGTCAGATTTCTCTGCCCTCCCCTTGCTCTGTCCCACTCCTGGGTCAGGGTTAATCTCCACAGGGAAGTAACCTCATTAAAGAAAGTCACTCCTGCAATGGGATACGGTATCATATTTTTAAAATGAATACATACTTAACCCCTTCATAAATCTCAGGAATGTGTAAATGATGCCTTACATGGATCAACACAGTTTTGCCTGAACAGATGCCCTTAGTCTGTTCAACTGGAAACCAATCAACCAATGAGCAAAGAAAGGAAAAGAGGGAGAGCTAAGTTAGAAACTAACTGAGAAGTTAGATTAATCTTATCAATGAAAAACAAAATCAAACCCCACCTCCAATCATGATTCGTTATTTTTTTTTTCATCTAGGAGTACAGAATAGCCAGCTGTCCCCCAGGTGATGTAAAATTCCTTTTCAGTTGGAAAACCCCTCAATCTAAAGGCAAATCTCCTTCTGAGGCTCACAAGCATTTCTGGAGAAATATAATATATTCTTAAGGTATAACCTTTATAAATGTGTGTTGTATAAAATGGAAAATTCTATCCTCAAATCGGTGGAGCTAGATGATGTGGCCTTAGCATCTCTATCACAAAATCTTTGTTCAAGATAATTATTCTTTTTTCCCCATGGATCACATGGTTCTTTAGGATAGGTTTGGGGTGCTTTTTTTTTCATTTTGCTCAATGTCTAATATGTAGAGTAGGTCGAATTCAATATATACCATTAGTGAACTAATGAGTGAATATATCTATGATGTATGTATATGTGTACATTTCATATATGTACATATATAAATTTATATCTTTTAATTAAAGCATATACAAAAGATGAAAATATAATTATAAATAAGATTTTAAAATCATTTCTCTTGATACTGGCTAGGGAAATTCTACAAATAATAGATTAATGCAAGTGGTACAAATTTGCTAGGTGAGTTAGACTACACATTTGAAGAGAGGAGCTAACAATTTTCTCAATTTCCTTGTTGTTACTGTTGTCATTGTCATGAGTAGTCATTTATGTTCTTAAATGTATGGGGGGGATAGTGTGTTGGTGAGGAAAAAATCTGTTTGATATGAGGCTGATGACCTTTGTTCTAGTTATGACTTTGTCATATACTAATAGGAATAAGTCTCTTAATCCCAGTAAAGTCTGGTTCCTTATCTGTTAAATGTGCCATCTACCTCTTAATGATATTATTCTATATTATTCTACAATGATATTATGTATAGGAAAGATAATGAATATAACATAAAAGATAACATTTTAAGGGATAAAAGTCCTGTTAATTTTAAAAAGTGGTATAGAATGGAATTAAAATTATGTGATACCAGAGATGAAACATTCCTATTCTATGCATGGTACCTTGTTGTATATCTACAGATCTGTTTAGAATATACATTTACATACATATACACATACATATGCATATGCAGATGTACATATACATATACACACATATTTATACATTCACATATGCACATACACATATCTATACACATACGTGTATATATACATATGCATACGTGTGTATATGTATCGTGTATGTTTATGTGTGTATTTCACTACCCACTTTGAATAAAAAAAGAAATGTTTACATTGTGTTTATGACAATAGACTGTTACATCAAATGTGGGACATCTAGTAGTCTATTTATATGCTTTGAAGTCATCCATACATTTGCCACATTCTTCAAATTCACCCTTCTAATCAAATATATTTGAAGTAAAATAAAAGAATTAAGAGGATACTAACAATCAAGGGAAATATGAGACCTTAAGGTGGAAGGAACACTTACAGCAGTAAATATGCTATGGACTCATCCTTCCCTCTTATTAAAAAAAAAAAGAGTTGTTGTTCAGGAGCAGGGTTTAAGTGCTTTCTCTTTTATTTATACAGAAGCAGGGTTTGGGGCCTCCGGCTGCCTATTCTTCCATGTCAAAGATGTTAATAATGTATCTGCCTACCAATGTGACAGAGAATATGTCTGCTGAGTGCCTTTCTTTGAAGCAGAGTGAATGCTGAAAACTTCCATTTTGTCGTTGAAAATCCTGTCCATGTAATTCTCCCATCTTGCACCTCCTGTGGGGTATGACAGTTTAGGATGACTTTTGGTATAAGAAATTCATGGACTAGTCCCCAGTTAATAGATAATAGTAGAAAAAATACATACATATTATATTCTATATATTCTATGTAATTCATCTCCAGTGTTTATGTTGTTAAAGGGATCAGGATGAATATCTCATAAAAATTGCATAATATATAAATTTTTAAAAATTTTAAACTTGAGGCTGAGCAAAGTAAAAGAAAAAATGTCAAATAATGTAAGACAATGTTTACAGCTCCAATGCAGCTTGCTTTTGAGAAAGTAATATCTTTCGAAAGAGGAAGTTTTAACTGTGTTTATAAATAGTAAAGGGCACAGGGATCTTTCTTTGTGAAGATAGCCCAACATCTAAGCTAAAGGAACAGGTACTAAAATTAGTAAACATATTTATGGTTATTTCTGTATAAACTAGGTTTTATATCATGTTGAAACTCTTCCATTACCATCAAGGATGATATTAAATGATCCAGGGGTCATCACGATAGCTATAAAATATAGTTTTTAAAAAAAAGATGAGTAATACAGTTCTTGGGAAAAGATGACAGTAAAGAATGTAACTATAGTAATCTCCCATTCTTCAGCTGTGGCAATTTAAAAATGAAAATAATAGCCTCATTAATTGTCAATCTCCAGGGCCATGAAATTTGTGTTAAAGATCTGTGTTCCCTATGCTAGTTATCAAGAATCCAAGCTATCAGGAGTAACCATTCTGCCTAATTTAAAGTCTTTGTGTCAAAAGGAGAAATGAAAAATTGGGAATGACAGAGGTGAATGAAGCTGTCCTTCCTTTAATTTTATTTAACTCACCATAACCACCCTTCTTAGCATATGCTCCTGGAAAGAATTGTTCTTTAACTTATCCACCAGCACCACCAAGTGGTTTAAGGTAGTTAGAACAAACTTTTCCAAATAAGAGAAAGGAAAGTATAATGATAGTGCTGAAGCTGATTAAGGATTTCAAATTTGTCTAATACAAATCAATATTTAAACCCATGGGTTTTAATAAAAAAGCAGTTGGAAATATTTTACATTTTAGAGATCAGAAAGTCTGAAATAATGTAATGCATGGATTTACTTTCCTTTGGATTTTGTTTGAAAAGTCCCTTACGTCTGATGCCTACTTAATGGTGTTGTACTGTTTTCCCCAAGAGAGCATTGAGCTATTATGACTTGCTCAACCCAATCTTACTGACTTTTGACTGGCTAATATAATACACATAAATTCAAAAAAGCTAACCAAATTGACTTGAAAACACAGATTAGTGACTCTAGTCAGTCACAAGAATAATTTTATTCTTTCATATTTAACTTATGGGTGAACATGAAAAAATTAGATAAAATAATTCTATTATTTTTAGTATAACAATAAATATTCAACAATTATTTCTCACGTGCCTAATACTTGATAGGTACTCTGCTAGATATTGGAATTATAAAGACAAAAATGATATATCCCTTGCAATCACGGTCCTTATATTCTATTCTACCAGGTGTATGCATACATACCCACACCCACCAACCCTCCTACATATAAAATATGGTATGTTGAGGTGAAGACACTAACATCAACATGTATGTATATGTGTATATGCACACTTACATACATATATAATGATATGATAAAATTATTGCATAAGAAGTCATTAAATGAATTCAGGGTTAATATTGACATAACCAGACATATATATTTCAATAAATCAATCATCTCATCACAATATAAGCCAATAGTTTAAACAGTCTTTATACTCTTTTCTATAAATCCAATTGGAGGATCCATTGAGGATCTAACCAACATGGTAGAGGTTCTCTTTGGGCCTTTGTTTATATTTTATGACTACCAGTGCAAGACTTGGTCTGTCAATCTGTTGGTTTTAATTCCTGTTACATTTCTAGTCTACCTTATTTATTCATATATATAATATATATGTGTATATATATACATATATATATATATATATATCCTTAATATTTTATGCTACTTCTTGCATGAAACTCACTAATGTTGAAGTCATATGTATGACTTATGCCCATCAGGCCTCTCATCTTTGCCTTTGGATTTCTCTAAAACACTATTCTTCAGATATCTCAGTATTGAATGGAATGATTTACAGTCATATGTCATGTGTTTCAGATTGTGGATTGAATCAACTACTGATCTTGTTAGAATTTAGTTTTCATAACAGATGACATAAAAGACAGTTATGGAGGGGAAATGAGATTCTTTGAATATAAGTCTTATTTAGCATTCCCATGTACTAGTTCATGCAGGCATAATAGACCACGAATTAGCAATGCAATCAGCTATGTGTTACTCCAGACCTCAGATTTCTCACAACAGCAGGCACAACAGACCTCATAGATAAACCACTTGGAATGCAGAGTAGGTATTCAATATCAGTACTACTTATGATAAGTGATTCTATGTTCCAAAGGGGATACAGGGTTCTGTGCTCCAAAGGAAGATAGAATTTCAAAATGCTGAGAATTCCCTCGTAACATCTACCTAGACAATCTTACAAAGGACACCCCAAGGGGAAATGGGGACTAAGTGAAACTTATTGTATAAGGGATTTGTGAGAAAAAGAGTTTGATTTCTTTGAAGCAGAAACTTAAAAGGAAAAAAAAAACTGTACGAGTTCATCACTATCATTCAGATATAACTGGGGCTAGTCTAAGTACTGTCCTCTTCAGCATCATTGGGAGAATTAGTATAGAAAATATGGAATTCTGACTAAAAGAGATGCTTGATATCAATCAAATTGCCAGATATTTCTCTTAAAGTAATGCATCTATAAAGTGGAGGGGAAGGGTGCTTGCCTTTGGCTGTGCAATTTAATCTGTTAGGATGTTTGGAGAAAATATTAGAGAATAATATGGTTATTATGCAATCCTTTTACCATTTCCTGTCTCTATTGTTTTCCTTTTCTTGAGTATGATATATAGTCAACTGTGGGAACTCCTACCTTGAGTAGACAGATGGACAGATGAGCAGGTGGAGAGGTAATCCACCCCATACAGGCATCTGCTGTATAAAGTACTTTCAATCCTGGAATTTCTCCTAATCTGAATATGCTGACATTCATCCATTGCAGTATTTGAAGCCTGCAGAAGCATGGCTAATTGACTTACTCATCTGCTGCTTGTTTTCTATTTGACTCACTCAATCTGGGCAGCTAGGTGGGGTAGTCGATAGAGGACTGGGCTTGGCGTAAGGAAGATTCATCTCACAGATCAGATCTGGCCTCAGACACTTACTATCTGTGTGACCCTGGGCAAGTCCCTTAACCCTGTTTGCCTCAGTTCTTCATCTGTAAATTGAGCTAGAGGAGGAAAATACACACCACTCCAGTGTCTTTGTCAAGAAAATTCCAAATGGGGTCATGAAGAGTAGGACACAACTGAAAAACAACTGAACAAAAACACCTGACACAATCAGAGGGCTGTTCATAACATTAAAAGTGTTACACTTAAATTAAAGCCTCATTAATAACTTATGATTATATTCTAGACCATCTGTCACTATTACCTGAGTCAAAGGTAGAATTCTTTCCAGTAGAATTTATTTCTTCCTCCCTCCCTTCCTTCCTTCCTTCCTTCCATCCTTCCTTCCTTCCTTCCTTCCTTCCTTTCTGTCTTTTTTCTTTCTAGTCTGAATTTCATTTTCTGATTCATAGTTTATATTTTTGTTCTATCTCTATTTGCTCGACATTGTGGAGTTTGTGGGTTAGATTTCTTTTTTAAAGACTATACCTTAAACCCAAATAACTCTGGCTCTCATTGATTGGATGATAGGTCCCCACCCAAGTCCACCTGATCATTGTTTGGACACTGATAACTGAGAAGGATTGTAAATAGCAACTGTTTCCATTTTGGCCAGAAACCGTGAGTGTCTTCCCCTCCAAGAATGATTATTTTTTAACTAGATAAAAGAGGCCACTTTTTTGTCTCATTTCTTGCCTACCCTTAATTACTGCATGACCATTGCCTCAGTGAAACTGAGACCTGTTAAAAACCTTAGTTTAAAGAGGCCAAGGTTTCCCACTGCATCTGGGACCATCTCCAGTCATCCTGACTCTATTTCGCCACTGGACCCTCAGTTATCAGGGACTTCCAGACGGCTCTTGAAGAGAAAGTGAGGCTAGTGACTTTACATAGCCCTCTCTCACTTAAATCCACTTCACTTGCAAGTCATGACATCGCCTTCCTGGTGCTACAGTCATCTTTGGAAATGACAAACAACGACAACAACAACAAAAGGGGGTTAATCTTCTGAAGTAATTCTGATTATTCCTTCTATAGAATTTTTATATGATTGCTTTTGTAGAGCTTACCTTCATCCTGTTTTTTTTTCAATTAATTTTAGGTAGAAATAAAAACTAACGAGGAAAGCAATGTTGAATGGAAAGAATATTGTGTGATCAGAGTTGCTTTGTGGCATAGAAACTATATGATCTTTAGGTATCACTAAGCATAGCTCATAGAGCAGAAATTTTGAAAAAGGGAATTTTCATCACTGGTCTTCACCTCCTGACTTTGAGAGATTTAGAGTTTTTGAGTTAGGTGCTTACTACCAAGCTGGAGGTGATTGCCTCAAGAATACCTCTTCTTGAAATAGAAGAATCACTGCCAGCAGGATACTGAGGGCAAAATATTAAGAAAGATGAAGCCATACAGTAGCCTCCCAGGAGATCTGGATATTTTTCTATTCTAAAATAGTGTGGGTTGGACTTATTATCACAGACTTTTAAATTTTATAAGTATCTGGTTTAATATGCTCAGCTAGCATAGTCATCAAGAACTCAAGTTTTCACTACACTTCAATGGAACATTGAGTAGTACTTTAGTGGAAGGGAGAACAAGATATAGAATGCAATCGAAAATGAGAACATAAAATTTTAATAGATATAACTTATTTTAAATGTGTGCTTCTAATATCCTGAATATACTTCTGTCCAATTGCTATTAATCCAAAATTGTCCTTTTCATCCTATTTTGTATTTATTAACTTCCTTTTATTCCTGCCCTGAAATGTGTAGTAAGACTCCAAATAGCAGCAGCATTTAGTTTGTTTTTCTCACAGCAATAGATAAAATTATCTATTTTTATTTATTTCACAGTTTTCAACTTTGCGTCTAAGATTTTTTAAATGTTTGATGACTATGTGAACTTTAAATATTAATAACTATACAATTATAACAGTATAATACAGATCTTATACTCTCTCATTCTTATATACTCACACATTTTCTTCCCTCAGGGAACTAGTCACCTCAGGAAATGAGTTTCCAGAAGCTTACAGCAGTATCTAAAAATACATATAATAAATATGTAAAAAAAAAGCCAGAGGAATGTAGTGAATATGTAATATGTATCAGGCAAGGGAGTTAAATAAAAGGTAGTTAGGAAGGCAGATAACTAGTTCTTATGGGTGAGAGATGGGAATCAGAAAGAGTTTTTAATTAAGGATCACATTTCAGATAAATCTTAAAGGCAGTGAGGAATTCTCTGGAGTGAAGATAAGGAAGGGATGGATTCCAGTTATGGGGGGGCGAACAAAAGAATGAAGAAAGGACAATATTAATCACCAATGCAATTGGTTTCCTTTATAATCCCATGTATTTTATTTTATTCATTAAATACATTAATATTACAAATTCATAGGTTTTACCAGAGTGTCAAAGTGATCAAAGACAGGAAACATGATTAACATCTCCTGCTGTATTTTGTATATCTCTGTGGTTGGTCATGATTTTACTATCATCTCTGCTACCAGACATGCTGAGAAGGGTGGATTGCTTGAGTTTCAGTGTTTTGAGCTGCATTAAGGCTAAAAGAGGTAAGATATATTCACTTAGTCCTACACCAATATGGTGAACCCCAAGGAATGGAGTGCCACAAACCAGGTTGAATAAAGAGGGATGAACCAGTGGGGTTAGAAACATGAATAGAATAAAGCTTCCATGTCTCAGTCAGTATTAGAGTCAAACCCATGAGTTTCTCCAAAACTTTTTGACTTTTTGACTGGGTAAAATCAGGGGATACTATCTCAAATATGTGTGAATGCTTATATGTATAAATACAACACATATAAAATAATACCTGTATATATAAGTATGTCACGCATATATGGCTATACCTATATGTATACATGTTTACATGCATGTTTCTGTGTGTGTGCACAATGGAGTCTAACCTCAACTAGTATTTCACTGAAACTAGTAGATTATCCGTTTATGCTTGCCTGTTTTTATTCTGTAGTCCCTGAGTCTCTGTACTCAGACAACTACAATTAAGTTTAGTCTTTGTCATCTCTCACATGAACTATTTTAATGGCATCTTAAGTATTTTTCTATGTCTCATATTTTTCTTACCCAATCCATCATTTACATAGGTGTCAAAATGATTTTTAAATATATATATGTATATATGTATATATATGTATGTATATATATGTATATATGTATATATATGTATGTATATATATGTATATATGTATATATATATGTATGTATATATATATATATATAACTGTCTCACTTCCCTACTCAATAAATAACAATGGGTTACTATTATTTCAGGGACAAAATATAAACTTGAATTTGTCATTTGAAGCTCTTTACAATTTGTTCTTGAGCTCTACTTCTTCTAGTCTCATTATACAATACCAGCCCTCCAACCTTCTGCAGTCTTTGATAGAGCTAAAATGGCTCTCTCTATGATTCACATGTGGAACTCCATGTCCTGCTTTATCCACTCCTCCTCATCTCCACTTTGAGAATTCCTCACTCTCTTTGAGATTCATCTGAAATACAATCTTTAACAAGAAGCTTTTCCAGATTCCCACCTCTCATCCACAACTAGTTAATCTCTCTCTCTAACTACACTTTATTTAACTCTTTTGCCTGATACATATAACATACTTAATGCACTCATTTTACTTTAATTTTTATATATTTATTCTGTGTATGTTTAGATCCTTCTGCAAGTTTCCAGGGACTAATTTACTGAGGTGACTAGTTCCCTGAGACAAAGGAGTATATGGATGTATAAGAATGAGTGAGTATAAGATATGGTGATTTCACACAAAGATTTGAGACACCAATAAACACACGAAGAGAGAGCTAGGGCTGTACCAGTGAGACCAGATGCCCACCATGGGAACATAAGATCCCAGAGTACACCCAAAGCAAACATAAAGAAAGTATACTTATCCCTGATTATTTTGAAGGCAAGCAATTAGTGGTGTCTTCTCTCCTCTCCATGGGTCTAGCCCTAAGGGGAGATTTTTCCTTCTTGAATTTTCTACTTCTCAACACCAATCTTTCACTGTGCAATTGTGTCTTTGCTTTTTTTTTTAATTAAACTTATTTTTAGATAACTATTTCATTATTGCTTGTTTTCTGAGTATGACTGCAAAAACAGGCAGAGTATTGGGGAGGGGAAACTCTAAGGAGATTTTTATCTTTCACAGCATAAAGCATCTATAGGCCCACTCCTGGTTTAATGGTTTAAGAGAGTACCTGAGAGCATATTTTATGAGCCATTTATCCTCTATATTTCATAGCTAAACTCCCAAGAGCAGTCTTGGGTCACAACCCAGGGCTTTGTTTCTGACTGCCTCAGCCTGCCTTTAATTTCTATAAATTGCAATCATCTGAGGAGCATCCATGGAAGACGTGGAGCAGGGAGCATCCCTGAGGATGAATTTTTCACCTTTCCTCCCCATATCAAGTCCAGAGAAAGAGATAGAGAGAGAGAGAGAGAGAGAGAGAGAGAGAGAGAGAGAGAGAGAGAGAGAGAGAGACAGGAGAGGCTCCTTATTGCCTCTACAGGATCAATTACAAAATGCTCTGTTTGCCATTCAAAGCTGTTCATAATGTAGGCCCCTCCTACCTTCCCAGCCTTCTTACACTTTACTCCCTCATATGTATGCTTCCATCTCATGACACTGCCCTTGTGACTATTTTACAAAAAGAAACTCCATCTCTTGGTTCTGGGCATTTTCTCTCACTGGCCCATGTGCCTGGAACCTTTTTTCTCATCCTTTCTGCCTACTGACCTCCCTTGCTTCCTTGAAGTTCCAACTAAAATCATATCTTTTACTGGAAGCTTTCTCCCAATGTTAATTCTAGTACCTTCTCTCTGTTGATTGCTTTCGGTTTATTCTGTACATACACAATACAATTGGGATGTGAACCATGGTCTTTCTGACTCCAATGGCAATTCTCTTTCTACTATTTCGCATTGCTTCTCACCTGAAACACAGTTGACAATTAATAAATGTTTATGTATTGCTTGAATATTTCAAGAGTTATCTAGGTTTCTTCAGTTGTGGAAAGGGTTACTTGCAGTGATGAAAGCAAAATGTTTTTTTAAAGATGAAGTTTCATAGTGTTAGCATACTATGATTATATGGTTCTAGTAATTAATAGATAGATACAACATTTAAAACTTTTAGTTTTACATCAGATTATTTTATATCCTGGCTAAACAAGTGCCAACTGCTGATCTATGTTAACTAATAAACATGCAGATTTGAAACTATCCCCCTAAAGCTATTAAACCACATACCCTTTTAACCAGCAATACCAATACTAGATTTATACACCAAAGGGATATTTTTTTTTAAAAAAGGAAAAGAATCAATATGTAGAAACACATTTATGGTAGCCTTTTCACAGTGACATAGAATTGGAATGGGAGGGGTATCCCATCAATTCGACAATGACTTAAGTTATGGTATATGAATGTGTTGAAATACTATTTGGCTATAAGAATTAATGGAGATGGTCTCAGAGAAAACTGGAAAGACTGGCCTGAATTTATGTAAAGTGAAGTCAACTAATCTGTGAATAAACATTTTTTAAGTGTCTACTATGTGCCAGCAATAGTACTATGTGCTAAGCAATAGGGATAAAAAGAAAGGCAAAAGGCAGGCACTGACAATATGGGGGTCAAAATCTAATTGAGGAAAACAATATGTACAAAGAAGCTGAAAGCAGGCTGGCAGAGAGCACCTGATTGGGGATTATGAAAGCCAGAGTAATGCAGCTAGGGGGGGAAATTATAAGATGTCTGCCCTCGGCACCCTCCTTAAAAGGAGGATCTAAGAAATGTCCTCCTCTGTCCATCTTGAATTTGCTACATTCACCACACAAGGGGCAGGGAGTACTAAGAAGGTGAAAGATTGGGATTTGATTTACTCTTCCAGGAAGAGGCATTTCTGAAGAAAATGATGAATTTCAACTGAGCATACAGGTAGGAAGTGATAAAATGTGTGCCTTGGACCCCCATCTTAAATAGAGAATTTGGGAGGTCTCCAAGGTCCAAATGTCCACCCTACATGCTCTCCATTTAGAGGAAGGAAACATCCCAAGGGGCAGTGAGCATAACCAGGAGAACAAATTACATGAAATCAACAATATTGTTAAGGCAGTTTAAAAAGATTTAAAAACTCGAATCAACACAATAACCAACTACAACTCCAAAGGACTCATGATGAAAAATGTTATCTACCTCCAGAAAAAAGGTGCAAATTGAAACATGTAACTTTTTGGACATTGTTAATGTGGAAATTTTTTTTTGCTTCATTATGCATACTTTTAACAGATTTCATTTTTCTTGCTTTCTCAAAAAGTGGGAGAAGGTCAAGTGTGAGAAAAAGAATTCAAAACTGAAAATACATTAGATCACATGGGTTTGAGTGGCATATTGTGATGCTGTTTGACCCTGGACAGGATATATAATCCCAGAGGTTGGCATTTCCCCTTGGGGCTCTCACTCACTGGAAGAGTGGCATGTGACTTGAAGAGACCCTGGGCAGCTGTTGTTAAGAGCACCCTGGCTTGTAAACTCAGATGTTGGGACTTTGTTAAACCCCAGTAACTGTGAATTGAGATTTGAATAAGACAAGGTCTGTCTGTTGATGTTCATAACTTCCATTTGTATTTGTTCTGAAGTTCAAGCTGCTGGATTTTCCTCCTGAACTAAGTGAGTTATATTTGTATATGTGATTAAAGTAAGATTGTTAACCTTTTAAAGCTACTTTCCTTAGTAAAGCAGATCAAAAGAATCTGTGCTGGCAGCTCTTGTTGCTGGTCTTGTTGGGTCTTACACCCCACAAATAGCTGCTAGCCGAATTGTTGCTACACCTCCTGACTCCAGGGCTGGCACTGTACTCACTGCGCCATCTAGCTGCCCCATATTTTTCTCTTTTAGAAAACAAAGATTGATATGCTTAGAGTGTATCAACAGTAGTTTGTATATATTTTGAGATGCATAATAGCAAATAATTTCTGGCCTCAATGTCTAAATCCTCCCTGATTGTCCTTGTTATTCCCAAAATCTTTGAGAAATATGCTATTTTGTGAAGATAAATTCCTTATACTAGTGAATTGTATTAAGGTAGGGAAACCTAACATTTCCAAATGAGGATTTGCTTTCCCTTTCCCCAGTGATTTGAAAGTCAGTGGGAGCGGAAGAAAGGCTCCATGTAGGTAATAAATCCAGACATTCAAAACTAGTTTCTAGGAAAGAAGAAGTCACAAGAATCAGCAAGGAAGGCCACGCCATTGAAAAGCAAAAGTGGTCAGAGCTTCTAGAAATAGAACAGCAAGATACACACATTTAGCCCCTTAGGGAGAAAAGATTATTATAAAGTGCAAAATTTAAAGGTGGTCTAAAAAATGGGAAAAAGTATACCTAAATCAAAGTCAAACTGTAATTTTACCCTAAGAGTTTAACATTATCTTGATTAAAAAGAAAAAAAGAAACTTTTAGAAAATGGAATTCCTTAAAATGAAGTCTAGAATTTGTTTAAAGTCATTTATTAGAGGTGTTGGGAGGGATTTGGGGAAGAACTCAAGCAAGACCCAGTTTTCATGCCACTATTTGGCGCCACCTCTAATCTCACTTCTTTCTTTCTTTTTTCTGGAAGAAAGGGCTTGCAATGTCATAAAATAATGTATATTTAGATTTACAAAAAAAAATTGACAAAGTTTGTCACAATATTTCTTTGGTGAAAATAGAAATATGAAGACTGAATGACAGTATAGTAAGGTCCATTGAACACTAACTGAACAACCAAATCCAAAGAGATAGAATTTATTAAATAATTTGTATTTGGGATGAGGTCTTTGGTAGAGGGCTTTAGTAGCTCTGGCTGACTCAAGCTGGTCCTCTGATAGTTTATGTCTGGTATTAAATAAAATAAGACTCTTAAAATGCCATTCAACAAAAGGAAGAATACTTGGGCATTGTGGAGGAAAAATATTCAGTAAGGATATTCCATGAAGACATTTCTTAATTTAGTGGAGCATAGGTATCTGGAGTCATTAAAGCTGTAAATCAAAGGTCAGAAGAATCCTCAGAAAGAGAACTACTTATGACCTATTATACTCAGGTGAACAAGAACAACCTAAACCAATCCCCTTGATCAATCATGTTTCAGGAAGAATTTCACTACTTGTTAAGGAAAAAAAAAAACTTACTTAACCTGTTAAGAATAAGGCCTAAGGAAAACTTCCTCATACTACATGGCATGTGATCTAGACAATATTGCCTCCTCCCACAAGTGTCATAGGAAATACTGTTCTGTTCATTTTTTTATCATAATGGGAATTAGACATAAATGGCTTCAAATAGACATATTAAAAACATTGTGTGGCATAGCTAGTTTGTTAAATTAAATAGGTTTTTGATAGATTAGAATAGAGGGCCAATTCTAATAAGGTTAAAACAAGAGGAAAAGTAAAATTCTGCATTTGAATAAAACTACCTTCCTTGCCACCTTTGCCTCTTTTTTCTACTTTTCATCTCTAACCATGAGCCACAAAGTTTGCATTTTGGGGTCCAATAAATACTTTATATCCTTTCTGAACCTTCTAATCACTACTTGAACTTAATAACTCTCCCTATCTTATTCCCACCCATACCACATAGTTAGGGAAAACAGTTGAATATGACTACTACAATGACTTCCCTATCTACAAAGGCCTTTCTGTGGATGCCAGAAGGAAACATGTTGTGATTGAGAGGGCTTTATTTAGGTTCATGTGGAGTGAGATGACTTTTGTGGTCCTCTTCATCTCTCTCTTGCATCCTATTATTCTAAGATGTGGAATGCTAGATATGAAGTTAGGAAGACAAGAATTCAAATACGACCTCTGGTATTTAATAGCTGTTTGACCCTTGGCAAGCCATTTAACCTCTGTCTGCCTCAGTTTCCTCCACTGCAAAATGGGGAACATAAAAGCACCTGACTCCAAAGTTAATGGGAGAAAAAAAATGAGGCAATACCTTTAAAATATTTAACAGTGCATATAGCACATATTAGATACTTAATAAATGCTTGTTTCCTACTGTGCAACCTAACTATTTTTTTATACTTTGTGATGAAAGTATATCAAGTGGCTATGTAGTAAAGTGTAAAGAAAATTGATCTCCTAGGAATTGGTCTCATAATCATTATGAGACCAGAAATTATCTGAAGCATACTAGCTGTGTAGCCCCAGCCACAATTACATTTAAGTCACCAAAGATTTCAGTGCCACAAACATGCCCCTATAAGTTGCATAAAAGTTAAAAAATTACACTGATAGAATTTATCCACCAGAAATCCCTTACACAAATACAAGCATATATACAAAAGAACACCAATAACAAAAAACCCAAAACAATAACAATAAAATAAGACCTGTATCTATTCCATCCACACCTCACTATCCCCTATCATTGTTGTAAATGTCATGAGTAAAATTTCAAATCTTCTCCACTCTCAGAAAGTGGAAAATAAAATTGTTGCATCAAATTAGCTCTAATTACAAGGTAAGATAGATTCTATTGAAATGCCTGCACCCGACCACCCCCTTTTAATAGATATGGTTGGTACAACCTAGATTTTATAATTTCCTCTAAGAGTTAAATGGTATCCTTGAATAATAACCAAAAGAATTTAACATCAACAGATGGGAAATTAAGTTTTAGGAGAATCACTAGATAGCTTTTGATCCATATTTCTGCCATTTTAACCTTTCCCAAAACAAGTTTTCATTTTCAGTGAAAGTTGAGCCAGTCCTTGGGGTACGCAGATGGTTCTATAAACCATATGGTGCCTGAACCTCTTTGCTCTCTGCAGTTGACATGGAAACAGCTAGTCAACATGAAATAATAACGAGTATTGTGGGTAAATTGCTTTTTTTTCCCAATGATCTACTGAGGATTTTACATTTACATTTGAGGAACATGTTTAACAATAATTCAATAACAATTTACAATGCCTCCACACAATACACATTCAAGTGGACAATTAAGGGCATTAACAATTTCTCAAGATTCTTAGAGATAGGAACAAATAAGAAAGACTATTCATGAATGTCTCAGCAAATCCTACATATAAATTCCATCAATAATTCATTAAATTATTTTTCAAGTATATAGCATCACAGACTATGCAATTGCTATTCTGCAAAATGTTACCGCTAATGGACTACTACTGAGGATTTAAAATTTAAGAGCATTTTCTTTTACCTAGATTGCCCTATATTTATATTGCTGCAATGCAAACTTTGTGAAAACAATGAATTTTGCATGGCTATATCAAGTTTTGAAAATTGGGGTGATTTAGATTAAATTGCTAGACTTTTGCCCAGCTAGTGATCCAGAATAAACATAATAAGTTTAACAAGTTTTCATTTTTAATTAAATATATCAGTTTGTAGTCCAGGATACTCTGATATACCTACAGAAGTTCCTGGAATTATTTGCATTTGTGTCCTTGGTGAAAAGCTGAGTTGTAACTTCCATATAAAGGCCAGACTATTTAAACCAAGGAAAACACTCTTAAGGTTGTATATGATTTTAAGTGAATAATGCTATTCTTTTAGGAATAAAGTATATAATGACACAGGCATGTCAGTGGACCGCGGGTTAGCTTCAGTTAGTCACTTAACAAGCATCTATGATGTGTTTACTATATGATTGACAGTCTGCTTCAAAGAATAGAAGGGAAATGGGGATAAGGGGAGAGTTAATTGGGAGTATGATATGAAGTGGCATTAGTGGACCTGATTCCTTACTTCATTCAGTCCACACATGTGAGAGCAAGTGTCTTAAGAGCTGCTCCTCCAAAAAGCAGTATGATACATTAATGCTAAAGAGAGGTTACTGCACAGATTGCTTTAAATTGCTCTCAAATACAGGTACTGATAAAGAAAGAGCTATCACAAGACACCATCTTCCAATTTAGGAACAATCACTTCAAGTCTCCATTAGAAGAAAATGTTGTTGCTTAGAGGGGAAGTGGATACTAATGGGAAGACTATTGGGAGCCATAGATAAAGAGAAAGGAGTAGATATATTAATGCTTGGAGGTACCCTTAATTCCTAGCTACCATTTTAATGTAAGTCACCTTTAAGGAAGAAAAGCATTTTGATTATTAGTTTCATTACCAACTTAACATACCTAAGGAAGGTGAACATTAATGTTCCATGAAATATAGTTATTGTCTTCATATGCTCTACCCTGGCCCATGGTGGGTGGTGCCTCATATGGATTATCCAGCCCAGCAGTCTAATGAGTAATCCTCATGTATTGATTGCCATGCCCAATTAAGTACCTTGTCTAGTAGCTTACCTGAGGAGTGTTCAAGGATTTAGTTCTTTCATGGATTGTTCATCATATTGAGTGAAGTCCTGGCACTTATTGGTCTTTTGGGACCCATTGACTTTATTTGAGCAAGATCAAGGTTGCATAGAATTTAGATCTGGAATATCTAACCATTTTGGGGGTGAGATATAAGCATTTTGGGTCTGGCCCAAAGGGGTGAAGTAACTTCCCTAAAGTCACACTGGTAAGAGTAATAGTGGAATCAGAATCAGATCCCCCAACCAAAAATCTATTACTCTTTTTACAATACCACAGAGGCAAAGCCCAAATCACAGCTCTAAGTTCTAAAGTTTTCAATAATCTCCATAGACTACTAAAGTCTTTTCCTCACATAGTCTAGAAATCGCAAAGACAATATATACAGAAGCTCTATTTTTGGTACGTAGATATTACCAAATATGTAGTTTTGTACAAACCACATAACTCCTCTGGACCCATTACCTCTTAGCAAAAATTATAGGGTTAGTCTAGATAATGTCTGAGATCCTTTCAAGCTCTAAATTTGTTATACTAAGATCAAAGTTTTTTGGATGTGTTTTCAGTGATTTTTTAGAAGAGGTAGGGAAAAGTGATAATATGATGAAAAGAAGATTTTAAACTATCAAAATGATATGTACAATGCGGTCAAGATACATTTCCACCAATGTGCCAAGGATACCACTTTTTAATGGAAGGAAGAATGTAACTGTGGATGGGAAGTCCAGGCAATAAGGGCCTAGTCATTTTAACATGCACAAAATGCCCTGCGTTATTCCAGTCCTCTGGGACATTGAGTGATATTGCTTCTGGGTATGCATGATTAAGCAGCCTTTGCCTCAGTCCAAAGGACACTTTCAGTACTTTGTTTCATATCAGCTTCTCATGTGGTAAATAAAAGCCTTTTAATTGGCCATTGAAACATGATTGTATGTTATATATGTCAAAGGTTTAAGCAGACTGATTTTTGCTCTCTTCCTGATTTTTTGAGATTTGAGGAGAAAGAAGTGAAGTTCTGTAGGTAGGAGAAGGAACAACAGCTTTGTATAATATCTCATTTCCCCACCCAGGCCTCTGATGACCATGTATACTTGATACTTTTATTCCTAGTGTTCTTCTTAAGAACTGATCTGAGGTGAATATGTATCCTGAGATAGAAATGCCAAGGTGACCAATGGTGAGATGGACATATCCACCAAAGGAAGGACCAAGCAAGCAGCTAGACTTGGAGATCTATAAAGAACCATGAGTCTCCACCAACAGCCCATGTCAGTGGGAGCAACAGCCAAGTTTGGTGAGGAGCTATCATAGTAAACAAAAGAGACAACATGGTTGTTTCCAACCCAAAAAGGAGCCAACTCAACTGGACAATGGAAAGATATCTGTATTGACTATACCATGCACATAATGTAGACTCTATGAAGGGATAAAAGGGCATATAAAACCAGAAATTAGTACTATGACAACCACCACAACCCCTACCCCAAATCACAATGGAGGATATGTTTCATAACAAGCACTTTAAATTTGAGATAACTTTCCCTTGTATCTGAATGAGTGTGTAGAGGGGAGTGAATGATTTCTAGTTTAGAAAAATATTGTAATTTGGACTTTACTGTATTCATCATGAATATTTATTTGAAAATCTAATTGTTTGATTGCTATTAAGAGATGTTAAATAATATTGGGTAAGAAACCAGTGGGGACTCCTAAACAATATTATTAGAAAACCATTCCATCTCTCAGTGATCCACAGAATGCTGCCCTTTTGGGACCCAGTTTGTCAATTCCTGTAGGAGTTAAGAGAGTGATCTTAAAGTGATTTCTAAATATGTTATGTCAGAATGAGTAGATTGGAGGATAATTTCTTAATTATATCAATAACTTATGTAGCTGTTTAAAGGAAGATAATCATGATAATGCCTATGAGAATAATGTGACAAAGATAAAAAGTTGGATGAAAACTTTGCATTTTGTACCATTTAAGTTTCAACTCAAGTGCCAAAATAAATAAAATTATAAAAAATAGTAATGATACTGTACTTTAAATATTAAGATCTCTGTAGATGCTGTGTGATTGTCAAGTATGTTTGGTTTATGACTTTGGATTCCAAAATATTATATAACTTAGTTGTCCCACGAAATATTTATCTGATGCAGAACAGTAAATGTATAATTCAGATCACTAACCTATTTTGATTAACATACTTATGACATATAATTATCTAGAGAAGTAGTTCTTGTGTTAGTCTACATCTGTTTAATTCTTCAGTAAAACTTCCTTGGATGAAATATTATGCTTCTGCTTTTGATTTTGAAACTAATCCACATTTCAAGTATAACTCATAAGTTGCCTTTCTTCAGCTGGAAAAAAATAATTTCTATTCTGGATTTTATTTAACGATTTTTGGTGGTTGCATTTGATAATTTGATATCACTACATACACTGCATATATTTTAAATGTTATATAGTTGGTCCAATGCACAACTTTCATGTGTGCACCTGCTAATTTTCATTTTCCTAGTCTTTTCATGTTGTCAGAAATTTTGCTCAAATACATGTTATTATAATAAAAACAACAATAATAATAAATTAAACTACATTTTCCACTAACAAACAAATTAAACAAGTTCATCTCACTGAATCTTTTGCCACTATATACTCAAGGAATGTAAAATTCTTAACAAATATCAATGAAAGATAGAGATTTAAGACTTAGATGTTGAATCCAGAAGTCATATTATACCAATGGATGAAAGTGTTACCTATAAACATCCTGCTTCCTTCAGGAAAGACACATCAAGGAGAAATATATTACAGGAATGCTTGTGAATGAGTAAACTAAAAGCCTTACTTGAATTCTAAGAACAATACTCTGGACATATTACACACACACACACACACCCAATAGTAGCAGAATAGAGAACACTAATTGATATAGTCCATAGTGTGCTAGATTTGGAGTAAAAATAATGAGTTAAAAACTACTCTTACAAGGTTTGTGACTCTGGGTGAATCCGTTAACTCTCCAATCAGTTTTCTCATCTGATAAATTGGGATAACAAGAGTACCTATTTTGGAGGGTTGTGATAAAGAACAAATGAGCTCTAAAATATTTAAGGTGCTTTGGAACCAATAATATAATATAATATAATATAATATAATATAATATAATATAATATAATATAAGTGTATGTATATGTATGTATATGTGTATATATGTGTGTATATATATGTGTGTGTTAGTTATAATTTATTATTATTATGATTTATGGACTTGCAATAAGAAGCAGTATAAAAACCAGGAATCTGCTACTACTACTACTATATCACTTTATGTGCCACCTGAGGTGCCCACCAAATACATATGCTGCCTGCACCAGTATCTATGTATATATAGTATATTGTGTGTGTGTGTGTGTGTGTATATGCATGTGTTTGTGTGTGTATATATGTGTGTGTGTATAAGTGTAGATGTATATATAGCTATGTATATGTGTATATGTATGTACATATATGCATATGTGTGTGTACATAAAATCACTGAAATTCATATTTTAAAATTGACCTCAGTGGCCCTTTATTTCAAGCAATACTTGATAATGAATCCTTCTGTAAAATATCTTCATCTTGAACCCCTAAAGTGAGAAGTATCTCAATCAATCACATAGAAACCCATTCCATTTTTATGAATCTAGTTGTTAAGAAGATGTTTTTTGCTTTCATAATCCTAAATTGACCTTTTTCCAACTGTTACCTAATCTAATTCTACATATAAGGCCCAATGGAGCCAATCTATTCATGTTGGTGTTAAAAATTAATAAGTAAAAGTTCTGTCATATGTTCTAAAATCTGGGCTCACATGTAAAAGGATCCAGATGGTGCTAACATTTTATTTACCCAAAATGTGAAGATTTAGGAGAAAATAGATAAATATTGACTTATTCTACAACCAGCCTTAATTTGCTAATTATATTCTTAGCCTTCTCAAACATATGGTTAACTTAATCAGAAATCCCATATGCCATCTTGAAACTGCATATATCTGTAGCTGTATTTAAAAACACTGATTAGTCTCCTTTTTCCTTCTCCATTGTGAAGACTCCCATGTTCCTATTAATCAGCCATAATTCCCTGCTTTCTCATACTTCTTATAGGTCTTGATTAATAACTTTTCTGGTGTTCTTAAGATATATCATACTGTATGATCTCTCTCTATACATATATGTGTGTGTATGTATATATATATATATATATATATATGTATGTATACATATGTGTGTGTGAATGCATGCACATACACACACACACACACACACACACCCCTTGAGTTGATTGAGCTCCATGCTGGCAAATTTATATTTAATTTAATCCTTATATCTCTCCTAGCACCTGGCCAATGCTCTGCACAAAGTTGATGTCAAAATAAATGCTTAATTTTTGTTAAATCATGTATGAATATTAGGATTCAAATGGTTGGCATGAATTGTGGATATTTTAATGGGGACACTATAACAAGAACAATGTAACTCAGATGGTACAAAGGGAAGAATCCTGGATTTGGAAACAGATGACCTGGGTTGGAGTTTCCGCCATGCCACATACTACATATGTGGCGTTTTAAAAAAAATATTTCTCTTTGAGAAGCAGTTTACTCATCTCTACTATAATGGGTTTGGAATGCAAAATCACTAAGCTCCCCTCCAAATCTATCTTTTTCTATTCTTAGATCTGTGATTTTATGTACATAGGTCAAATCATTTGATGGGAGCAATGTTACTCCCTTTCCTAAAAAGGGGGATTACTGCTCTCTAAAAATAAATAAAGTTGTCTCTGGGAGATGATTATTCTCTGCCTTTCCTGACGCAGCTTTCTAGTTACCATTGGACAAAAAAAGTAAAATAAGGCCCTTCAACCTTGATGTATATCTCAAAAATACATGGGCCACTCTACCCTACCCTGATAAAAAGATTTTTTCCCTATTGAGATATAGAAGGCTCCATCTAGAGAAGCTAAGGGCGATTATGTCCTTATGGTATAACTATCCTTAAAATTTTTGGAAATGTCTAGAAAGATAGACATCTATTAGGATGGTAAGAGGATTGGAGCTCATACCATATGAACACTAGTTGAAAGAATTAGGGATGTTTAGGCAGGTGAATAAGAATATTCCAGAAGGAGCTGATAGCAATTTTTAAATATATGAAGGTATTTGTGAAAGATGAATTGAACTTAAACTGTTCCTCCCCCAAAAGACAGAACTATGAAAAATGAAAGGAAGTTACAGAAAAAGAGATTTAAAGTTTATAAATGATGAGAAGAATGTAGTTAACTAGAAGTAACTTTTGACACAGGGAGTCCCCTTCCTGGAAGTCTTTTAGAAGATACAGTTGGCCTAGTAGCATTTATATTATAGAGGGTCAAGGTCAAATACAAACTGGCAAATGTGACCTATGTAGGCCCATTTTAACATGGTCCTTACTCTCAACAACTTTATGAGGTAATAAGGTAATCAGTAGGAGTGTGTGAGTGTGTGTTAGGTAAAAGGATGGAAAAGAAGGGTATGAACATTTGTTATGTACCTATTATGTGCCAGGATCTATGCTAAGACCTTTACTAATATCTCATTTGATCCTCATAATAAACCTGGGAGGTAGGTGTTTTTCTTATACTCATTTTAAAAATGAAGAAACTGAGGCCAACAGAAGTTGTGACTTGTTCAAGGTGACACAGCTAGTAAATGAGGCTGGATTTACACTCAGGTCATCCTGACTCCAGGTTGAGTGCTGTATCCACTGTACCACCTAGCTGAAGAGGTTGGTCTCTACATGTAATTTCATCATTCTGCAGCATTTCTCAGGGTAGAAACTCCCTCCACTAATGCAGAACAAACATGCAATTGTAATTTATCCCCTTACAAAACTGTCTGGGGGTATTGGGTACAAGTACAGGTACTACCACTTCACAGATAAGGAAACTGACACTCAAAGAGGTAAATACTAGTCCAAGGTCACATAGCTATATATAAATATACACATATGTGTACGTATATATGTATGGCGAGAGAAAGAGAGAGTGAGAGAGAGACAGAGACAGAGAGAGACAGAGAGAGAAAGAGAGAGAAAGAAATTCCATTCAAACTCAGATGTTCAGATTTAAAGTCCCTCCAACATACTGCCTCAGAGAACCACTCCAAGATGGCTCCTAAAGTACTACATAAGTTGTTGTTTGCCTTTCACTCGCAAAGAGGACCAATGACATAAGGAAGGTAATGCCTTGACTTGCAAGTGAATTGGA
This sequence comes from Trichosurus vulpecula, assembly GCF_011100635.1. NCBI lineage: Eukaryota > Metazoa > Chordata > Mammalia > Diprotodontia > Phalangeridae > Trichosurus > Trichosurus vulpecula. The sequence continues at coordinate 319,431,968 of NC_050576.1, read as the reverse complement.
TTTAAGTGAGGGAGGGTATAGAGCATGTGAGGTAGACGCAAATGTCCTCAGACTAATTTATACATTGACAGAGATCCTGCTTCAGGGGCCAAGATCCTTTTTTTTTTAATTCACAGACAGTGGGCACATCAACAAGTGAGGTTTCTTAAGGCTGGCAGGGCTTAATCAAAATCAGATGATCACATGCTGAAAGCTGTGAGATGAGGACCATTTTGTTAACAGCAGAGTCTCAAGGTTTGATAATGAGTTTCCAGACTGATATCTGATTGAAATGGAGATTGAAAAGTCAGAAAGTCAACAAAGTGAGCAGCAGTAGGCTGAAGACCTAGTCAGATACATGAAGCAGCATTTCTTGCCATAAGTTCCCATGGTGTGGGTGAAGAATATGGCCAGGTACACAGAAATCAGACTTCTTACTTGTTTTGGCACTTGCATCTACATACTATAAATTAGTGTTCCTAAATCAAATGAATGAATAATTGGGGCAGCCTAATTTACCACTTTCAGACCCATTCAAATAAAGGGAAAGGCATTGCTATATTAATTTTAAGATTAGATAGCTTAATTTAATTATATTCCCCATTAAAAATTATTACATATGAAGGAGAGACAAATTAAATCATACATATGATATTTAGGACACTCTTGGAAATAAATAGATTTTCAGCCTAAGGTGGAAATGTTACTCTTAAGACCTAATAAAATCATATTACACTTATAAAGATATCTGACTAAAAATATGTAAACTCATGTGTATATGTGTTTATGTTTGAAGAAACATAGTATAGGAAGTCAAGTCTCTTAACCTGTCAGTATCCCAGTCAAGTCTGGCTTCAGATTGGAGAGCAGGTTTCCACACAATGAGGACTTTATTTCAATGAAATCTCAAGTCTAAATGCTCTCTCATTCAAAATAGTTTCTCATCAAATTATATGTTTTCATGAACTGTGTATTTTGCTGTTGATTTTTCTCAGCTTTATCACTGTTCAGAGATGGGTATTTAATTAGTATTATTATGTGATAATTTTCATACATGGTTGGTGGTTTAATCAACTCAAAAGATATTTATAAAACACCTACCATACAGAGCTGTGCTAGGCCTTAGATGTACCTAAAAGTGAATTATGTTCCGTACAGTCTATAAATAGGACCATTGTATAAAATTGCATCCTAAAGTAATTGGATATCATGCTTTATGTCATTAATATACTATTGAAAGCTCTCTAGAGCCTTTGTTTTGAACCACTCAGTATGTCTTTTGCATGTGTGAATATTGAGATTCAGATCAATGTTTTTTACCATTTTTAAATTAAAAATGAAACATTCTTTTTAGGACGTTTTCTATAGTATGTGAAATTTTAAATGTTGATGCTCTTTTCATATTAAAATGTCTCATTTGCATGAGTTTGTCCTGACCCACAAAAACCGAGGTAGAACAATTGAACTGGGTTCTAATTGGAACCAATAGTTGTACAGAGATAGACTCCTCCACGTTTCTTTGGTAAGCCATTAATTCCTTCAGTTTCTGCCTTTATATGGTTGATTTTCATAAACACATACATGCATGTGGGCATGCATATGTGTGTACGTATGAGAATCATCCATATACACACATACATGCACATGTGCACACGTGTGCATATGTGTGTACATATGCATACATATTAATGTGTATACATACATGCATTCATATGCACACCCCGTGTGTATGTATTTCTAGTAATAATATCTAAACCTTTCCATTTTCAACTATTTATTTAATCTTTCTAATTGGATATCACTTCAAACCCACATATGTATCAAAAATAACTCATTGCAGAATTATAGAAATTTAGAAATGGAGGGGACTTAGAAAATACCTAATCTACCTCCCTTATTTTATAACTAAATAAACTGAAGTAGGGAAAGTAAATGATTTGATCAGGTAATATTATTGCCAATTATAGAGTTATAACTCTGATCCACTGACTCCTACTTCAGAGCTTTTTCGCTATACCATACAGACATCAAACTAGATTCATTTCTTAATTATTATGTTTTTTTCCTGTCTTTTAGATTATAATTCTTATGCTAATATTTTTTCTTCCCATCATCCCATTATTATTTTCAATTTTATTTTGAAAAAAAGATAGATGTATCACTTCATTTCTGATGACAATGCCATCAAAACACACCTATTCCTCTGCTTATGTTGTTTCTGCACCATGAAAGATCCTACCCCTGGTACTTCATTTTTATCTATCAAAGCTCTGTCCTACATCCTCTTCTCCAATCTCTGCCTCTCTTTCTCTCTGTCTCTCTCTCTCTCTCTCTCTCTCTCTCTCTCTCTCTCTCTCTGTATGTGTGTGTGTGTCTCTGTCTCTCTCTTCATCTCTTTCTATGCATTCAGTTATCATAACTATGAAGATGACACTCAGTTCTATACATCCATCTCTATTATCTCTCCTGACTTCCAGTCCTTTGAATTCTTATTGAGAATACTCAGGTAGAAAATACAAATGACAGACAGAATTCATTATCTTTTCTCCAAAATCACCCCTCTTTTAGCCTGCCCTATTTCAACTGAGGGCACCACCATTCTTAAAGTCATCCAAATTCATAGCCTTGATGTCATCCTCAAATCCTCATTAACTCTCACCTTTCATATACAAATTCATTGCCAAGTCTAATTTTGTGTGTATAATAAAGTTGTTTCCTCACTGAGGTCAGAGACCATGTCAGGTGGCCCTATGTTTCCTGTACATCCATCACCATGCTGAATACACAGGAGAAGTTGCATAACTACTTTTTGATTGGTTGTTCCATAAATAACATTTGCAACATCTCTTGAGTAATCCTTTTTTCTCACTTGGTACTGCCAACATTCTATTGTAGGCCGTTATCACCTCATGCTTGGACGTAGCTTGCTGTTGGGTCTGTCTGCCTCAAATCTTTCCTCACTCCAATTCATCTTCCATTCAGCAACCAAGTGATTTTCCTAAAGCACAGTTGTGACCATGTACCACTCCCTGACCTGAAAAACTCTAGTGGCTCCCTATACATTCAAGGATAAAATACAAAATGATCTGACATCCAAAACCTTTTATTACCTATTCCCCTTCCTTTCTTTCCGGGCTTCTTTCATCTTAATCACCAACCTCACCCCTCCATGTTTTTACTTTATTTTTAATCCAGTGACCTGGACTTTTGGCTGTTCCATGAAGAAGAAACTCCATCTCATGGCTCTTGGCATTTTCTCTTATTGTTCATCATGCCTGGAATGCTTTTCCTCTTTATCTCCATGTACTGCCTTCCCTGGTTTCTCTTAAGTCACAAGTAAAATCGCATCTCAACCTCCATTCATGCCTTCCCTCTGGTAAATTATTTCCTGTTTTTCCTGTATGTACCTTGTTTGCATGTTGTTGCCATCTTTGGAATATGAGCTCCTTGAGAACAGGAACTGTCTTTTTCTGCCCCCTATCCCCCTTTGGCATCCCTGGTGCTCACTTTGCATAGGACCGGTATATGATAATTGTTTGATAAATGCTTAATGACTGACTGATGGATTATTTAAAAGATCTAATGCTCAATTTGTGTAAATAACAACTTTGGTACCTAGGACAAGTAGGCCAAAATGGATCATTAAATCAACTGTATGAGATAATGTGAAAATAATGCAAAGCATAACTAAGACAAACTTATTTGAAAGGGAGGTGTCAATGCAAGACATTGATCCATCTTGGTGGAGGAGATAGAAACTCCTGAGTGACTGCTGTATGGTGCATAGAGTAGAATAGAGCTCACCTGATTAAAGCCACTGGAGGTGATAATATTCTATTAATAGCTTTAATTTGAATCAAATAATATTATTAATTCATGCTAATCTCCATCATTTCTATACTTCAATGGTGAAAATTGTATAAAACATGAATATATTAAAAATCTAAATTGTGAATTCTAAACTCATCATTTAAAATTTTACACCTTCTAAATTTAAGTTCCTTGAGACAAAATCAGAGTCGATAAGTATGAATTATAGCTCTGAAATTAGCATTGCTTATTAAACAAATACTCACTTGGCTGGTGTGATAGATCATTTTATTTTCTTGAATGAAAAGGGTACAGACCTTTTAAGATATCCTTTAGTCCTGGTATTTTTGAAAACACTACTTACAGTGTGCATAAATATTCTTTAATGGGAAAAAAGCTAGCATTGGGTCATTAGAAAGGAAAAATGATATTAATGAAAATTTATAAAATGAAGAAAATAATTACATTAGTTTTAAAAATTTTCTCATATTTTGGCATATTCCTTTTTCTATGCTTATATTTTATTTATATTTTTGCTAATTTTCATGATAATTTTTAACAGCTTTCCAGAAACACTGATGTTCATCTTTCCCATTTTATGTTACCTTTTGTAGCATTACAATCAAAATTAACGATTCCATCAATTGGCCTTTTGCTATCCAGGCAAGGGAAAATAGCTCTCCACAGTCTCATTTCATTTAAAAGAGTGAGCTATTTCATGGTACTCTCTAAATCTAATATTTATAGTATGATGGCCATCTTTTAAGAAAATTTTAAGATTTCAAAGTGTTTAGTACCACTGAAATTAAAAAATGAGATAAGAATTGTAATTTATTTTAGAAATAAAACAAAAATAATCCTTTAAGCGATAACTGCATTGATGACTTTTCAATCTAAATAGTTCTCTCCCCCTTTTTGTACTAATACAAATAGTAAGAGGCTGCAGATTTTTATAGTATTCACCATTTAAATCTCAATTTGACTAAATCAGAGTCAAATATGGGGAGTTTTTTTTAACCTCTTGTCAAGTTATTGTACAAATGAATATGTCAGTGTGAGATGTTGTGTAGGGAGAACTGACAGCCTGAATGGATTTGAAGAGCAATAGTGGTCTACAGAAAGCTGGGACAAGGATAAGATTCATTTTTGGGGTGAGGGGAACAGGACATGGGGTAGAATCTAGATATAACACATTTTTAATTTTAATGTGATTTGTTATCATTTTTCTGCATCACAATCTTATGTCTAGTCAATCAACAAAACAATATCAGGCCTGATTTTTGTTTTTGTCAATTTCTAAAGTGAAAATTTTTGACCTGAAAATTTTAACAATTGGCCCTTGTGAGCCAGTTCATATTGTCTATGGAGGGAGCTCATATAGTTATAGATTTAGAAAAAGAGACCTTACATAACATATCATGTGATTCAATTTTTTTTAAACTAGTCAAGTCCCAGAAATAAGATAATTGACAACCATAATCACAGAGGTATCAAGTAAGATTAATATGCATATTCTCTGGCCACAGATCCAAGGTCCTTTCTACATTACATATTTTAAAAAAGGGAAAAAATTGAGATTACTCTTTTCTTAAACCAGAAGACTCCACAAATTGTATATGTGAAGCACATATCTTGTGCTCATTTTAAGATTCCCCTTAAGTTTAATACCCATAGGGTTCAATTTTCAAGTTCATTGTTCAAATAACATATGTGTCAAAGGCCCCAAATGATGCCCATACTATCAACAGATCAATTAAGCACCATAGAATATTAGAATAAATAACATATAATTCAAGCAATATTATCAATGACTGATGCATAAATTGTTATACACAAATGCATATAGAAACATATGTATATATCTATACAATTAAATATATATCCATGATATCTGTATTTTATATGTTAGAAATTATATATTATATCGAGAAAATTACATTTTAGAGTATATATACATACATGTATGTGTGATTACAGGTATTTGTATGTATACATGTGTGTGTATATCCCACAGGCATACATACTACTTTGGTAATACTTAAGACTTTCTAAGCAAGAAAATCACTGCATTAATGGATTTGGGGGGCAGAGCTAAGATGGTGGCTGGAAAGCGGGGACTTGCTTAGCTCCCACCCAGGTCCCTCCAAACATCGATAAAAAATGGCTCTGAAGAAATTCTAGAACTGCAGAACCCACAAAATAGCAGAGGGAAGCAGAGATCCAGCCCAGGATAGCCTGGATAGTCCCAAGTAAGGTCTATCCCATGGACCTGGGAGCAGAGCAGAGCCCAGCGTGGGCTACGCCCAGACCAACCAGACTGGGAGCTGGAAAGAGCAGGCCCTAGTGCCCTGAATCAGTGAGTTGTGTCAGTTAGCAGACTTCTCAACCCACAAATACCAAAGGCAACAGAGAAGGTTAGTGGGAAAAGCTGCTAGGACAGAGTGAAAAGAGGTCAAGGTTCAACAACTACCCCAAGCACAGTAGAGGTGGTTCACCTACAGAACTACAGCTGCAGTTTCTTCCATCCCCAGGCCCACCTGGTAGGAGGAATTAAGTGGCAGATCTGCACAGGAGTGCAAAGCCAGCTTCGATCTGAATCTAGTCCAGTTTGGCAGTTCTTGGGGGAGAAGTAGCGCTGGTGTGGCAGAGCATGCTGTGTAGCTCTGAAAACAACTGCGCAAGCCCTCAAGCTTGGGACAAAGTACTCTATACTCTACAAACAGTCATACCCCAACTAAAAACTCAAGGGTCAAGTAAGTTGTCTGGAAACATGGCCAGGCAGTGAAAACACAGATTCAGTCTCAGACTCTGGAATCTTTCTTTAGTGACAAAGAAGACCAAAATATACAGCTAGAAGAAGTCAACAAAGTCAAACAGCCTACACCAAAAGCCTCCAAGAAAAACATAAACTGGTCTCAGGACATGGAAGAGCTCAAAAAGGATTTGGAAAATCAAGTGAGAGAAGTAGAGGAAAAGTTGGGAAGAGAAATGAGAGTGATGTGAGAAAACCATGAAAAGTAAGTCAATGACTGGCTAAAGGAGACCCAAAAAATACTGAAGAAAACAACACCTTAAAAATAGACGAACTCAAATTGCAAAAGAGCTCCAAAAAGCCAATGAGGAGAAGAATGCCTTGAAAGGCAGAATTAGCTAAATGGAAAAGGAAGTCCAAAATACCACTGAAGAAAATACTACCTTAAAATTTAGATTGGAGCAAGTGGAAGCTAGTGACTTTATGAGAAATCAAGATATTACAAAACAGAACCAAAGGAATGAAAAAATGGAAGACAATGTGAAATATCTCATTGGAAAAACCACTGACCTGAAAAATAGACCCAGGAGAGATAATTTAAAATTTATTGGACTACCTGAAAGTTATGATCAAAAAAAGAGCCTAGATATCATCTTTCAAGAAATTATCAAGGAGAACTGCCCTGATATTCTGGAGCCAGAGGGTAAAATAGAAATGGAAAGAATCCACAGATCGCCTCCTCAAATAGATCTCAAAAAGAAAACTCCTAGGAATATTGTCTCCACATTCCAGAGCTCCCAGATCAAGGAGAAAATACTGCAAGCAGCCAGAAAGAAACAATTTGAGTATTGTGGAAACATAATCAGGATAATACAAGATCTAGCAGCTTCTACATTAAGGGATTGAAGGGCTTAGAATGTGATATTCCAGAGGTCAATGGAACTAGGATTAAAACCAAGAATCACCTACCCAGCAAAACTGAGTGTCATGCTCCAAGGCAAAATATGGATTTTTAAAAAATACGGGACTTTCAAGTTTTCTCAGTGAAAAGACCAGAGCTGAATAGAAATACAAAAATGAAGAGAAGCATGAAAAGGTAAACAAAAAAGAGAAATCATAAGTGACTTACTAAAGTTGAACTGTTTTGTTTACATTTCTTCATGGAAAGATGATGTGTATAATTCATGAGACCTCAGTATTAGGGTAGCTGAAGGGAATATACATATATAGAGAGACAGAGGGCACAGTTGCATATGAAGGGATGTTATGTAAAAAAAATCCAATTAAAGGATGAGAGAGGAACATATTGAGAGAGGGGAAAGGGAGGGATAGAATGGGGTAAATTATCTCACGTGAAAGTGGCAAGAAAAAGCGGTTCTGTAGGAAAAGAAGAGGGGTCAGGTGAGGAGGATTGAGTGAATCTTGCTCTCATTGGAATTGACCTGAGGAGGGAATAACATATGCACTCAATTGGATATCTTACCCACAGGAGAGAAGGATGAAGGAGATAAAAAGGGGGGACAATAGAAGGGAGGACAGATGGGGGAGGAGGTAGTCAAAAGCAAACACTTTTGAAAAGGGACAGGGTCAAGGGAGAAAACTGAATAAAGGTGGATAGGATAGGAAGGAGCAAAATGTAGTTAGTCTTTCACAACATGAGTATTGTGGAAGGGTTTTACATAATGATATGCATGTGGCCTTTGTGGAATTGCTTGCCTTCTTAGGGAGAGTAGATGGGGAGCGAATGAGGTAGAGAATTTGGAATTCAAGGTTTTAGAAACAGATGTTCAAAAAAAAAGTTTTTGTATGCAACTAGGAAATAAGATATACAGGCAATGGGGCATCGAAATCTATCTTGCCCCACAAGAAAGTAAGGGAAAAGGGATGGGGAAGAGTGGGGTGACAGAAGGGAGGGGTTTCTGGGGAATGGAGCAACCAGAAAATATGCCATCTTGGAGTGGGGGGGAGGTAGAAATGGGGAGAAATCTTGTAATTCCAACTCTTGACAAAATTAATGCTGAAAACTTAAAATATTAAATAAATAAATGATAAAAAAAAGAAAATCACTGCAAAACTTGTGTTTTAGGGAGAAGGAAATTTTACATTTCACTACTATCTCTGGATCATTGGTTTCTTTTGCTTCTGTTTTCTAAGCACTCGTGGTCGTGTTTCCCATTGGCTTAGTACGCCTTATTGTTTCTCAGCTCCTTTTCCTTCTACTTCTTCCTATGGTCCATGGATTGATTCTGCTGTTCCTTTGGCTCTTGGACAACCCAGGATGCACTCTTGTTGGAATGTAGAAGCTCATTGTTCTGGTGTTTTGCTCTATCTCTGAAGCTGTCATCCCATCCTCCCTCTGCTTCTACAGTCAGCTGTGATTGTTTCTCTGCTATTACTAATGATATTGTCCATTGACACCCTCCATTAATACTCTGTCCTGCAGCTGATTTCCTCACCTATTATTGTTTCCACTACTAACATAGGGAAGTGTCATGACTCCTTTATAGTGAGATCACTTTGGGGATAGCCAACACAAATTTTGTTGTTACTCAACTTCAAAGCCTCAATTAGCTGGCAGAGAAAAGGGTATTTCAGAGTACTATGACATCTGTAGTATTGCCCATTAAATTATTTAATTTAATAAAAATTATTTAAATGGCTATTTAAATTGTCCTTTCTTCCAACTGAGTAAGGGCAATGGATTTCTATTCAACACTTTATAATCTCAGGGCCCAAATGATATAGCTCCCACAGAGTCAGCTGAATATCTCTGAGGCTAGAAACATAAGTTTTCACCCTCTATTCCCTTTCTCAAATCTTATCTTATTTTCCACTAACTACTCATGAGAAACAAATTGCCTTGGCACTAGAGTAAGGACAATAGCTGATAGCTGTTGTCATTCCTTTTATCAGACCAAAGCCTGTCTCCCACTTACATGTGACATAATATGAATGTTTTATTTCTACCTCACAAGTTGTTTCTATTAGGCACAGAATTCTTTTATAGGCCTTATATAATGGGTTTATAAGGGACAGTTTCTCAAACCATCTTATTCCCCAACATCCACATAGTTGACTTGTTTACACAATAAAATATATATGTTGAATTAACATATGGGGAAGGGGGATTGGCTGAGAGACCTCTTAATAAGCTACCTTTCTCACAAGATATTTTTGAAGAAAAGCACTTTGCAAACCATTAGGAAACATAAATGTGAATCAAGATTACTATCATTATTCCTAGCATGTTACTCAGAAAAGTACATTTATAATATCTTTTACAACTGATTAGAGATTGCAAGCCACACCAGGTTAAAGTTCTCAGACCCTGGTGATACTACTACTATTTGTCAGTGTTTCATCTTTCTTGTCTAGGCAATTAAATAATTTGGCTTGTTTTCAAGGCTTTTAGCTTTTGGGTTCATAAACTTGATTACTGTTGTGCACAAATAATCCTACTTTTTCACACTGTGAAGAAGAAATTATTGATGCTCATTGTATAATGGCTGCTTTTGGTGTGACATTAATGGAATACTAAATCTTTCCCACAGTCACCTTGGGGCTCTTTTTATATCAGGGGTCCACAATTATGTATTATAAATGGTTTGCAATAACAGTAAATAATAATCTCTTATATTATAATGCTCACTGAAATTACCACCATATGCTAATTTACTATGGGCTTAGGAGAATTTTTCAAGAAAACACTGTAGCAACATGAATCCATTGGGCAAAATAATGAATAAACAAAGGATCATAACAAAGGCAATTTCTATATGAGTCAAGTACATAATTGTATGAGGTTTTTGGCACACTGCATGGAGAAAGGGAAAAAGCCCAAAGGGAAGCATGGAAACTTTGAGATGACAGAACCAAAAATCATGAATCAACATAGGGGAGATAGGACAGTATTTTCTTCAGCAAGTATACCTTAACCTACCCTTTTCTCCAAATCATACACCTGAGCTTTTCTTCTCGTGCATCACCTGTACCCTCCCTATCAAATGACACCCTTAGGCTCTTCCCATACTCACAACAACAGGGTTATACCTTCAATGACCACACATCTGGGAGTCCAATGTAAAACTCCTGTTACTGGACCAGACCCTCTTACCTTGCCTTCTTCCCTCACCCCAGACCTGACACTAGTCTCATTTTTTTTTAGAATGAGGAACACACACACACACACAAGCTCCTCATTTGCAAGACCCTTCCTGGGACAAAAGCCTCAGACACTCCAATGCTTAGGAAACAACACACTAGTGCTTTCATTTGCAGTCTTAGAACCCTAGAGGTTGAAATACTCTGTAAAAAATGATACTACATCTCTATCCAAAGTGTGTTAAACTCTGACCTTTTCTTGACAGTAGTCTAATGATGAGGTGGGAAGGGGGCATTTCTCTACAGCCACTTAAACTCCCTCATTCCACTTCTCATCCACCTTAGCATCCCCTTGCATGTCTGTTCATCTCACCTGCCAATGTTCATGCCTGTATAAGTGGAGAAATAGGCACAAATTGATGAAAAGAGATTATCCTGATCAACCTTACCCCATGCATTTAGATACAGGATACATAGGGATACAGAGATTAACCTATGATTACTTTAATACAGGGAGGAAACTCCCTGAATCAGCACCTTCTCTGCAACTTACAGTCTTGATTAATGTCTAAGGCAATTAAAGTATAACTGACTTTCACAGGGTCATAGAGAGAATATGTGTAATAAATGGAACTTGAATTGAGGGCTTTTAGCCTTCCAGGTTTCCACTCATTTCACTATGCCACATTGCTGCTCCTCTGACGACAAGCTTAGCTAAGTTCAGAGTAACTCTAAAATTGAAGAAGGATAGCTTCAAGATAATTAAAATTTGAATTGAAACATCTCTTAAAGTCTGTATATTAAGAGCTAATCCCTGGATCTTCATTGGCAGGGGAGAACTCACAGGTACTTACAGGTACAAATATTGCAGTAAATATTGTTAACTTAATCAAGTTACAAATCAAGTCATTTACTTTTTCTAAAATTCATTAGTACTACTTCATTACTTCGAAAAACAAGGGGCAAGGGGCTTCTATTGTTTACACAAATCAGAAAATTGCATGTGCAGTACTGATCTTTTTCTTTCTAACCGAGAAAGCAGTTTCTCAGTAGAATGTTTTCAGTTTTTTCTATTTTTACTTGGTTTTGCACTTTAAGCTATTTAGTTGACTTCCAAAAGCTATAATTTTATGTTGAAAATCAGATTCCTGGAATTTTCTCTTTTCAAAAGAAAGGAACTCAATGAAAGAACTTGAAAATAACATGAACTGCAACTTGATTCTGGTGCTTTCATCTCTTCAGAGATTTTTGTAAACTTCAAAGCCTTTGCCCATTCAGATGATTTAAATGGGTGCTCTGATCTTGAACAAGATACATGAAAACCAATAAAAATGCTTAGTGTGTCAGTTTTCTTTGCTATGATGTTCTCTAAATGAACCCAAAGTCAAATTTTGAAACACCTGAAAGAGAGCAAAAGGGTAGAACTGTCAAAAACATATGTGCAGAGAATTCAAAGAAGCTTCCAGCTTTTTCATGTAAGGAATTACATTTTTAGCTTATATATTCTATTTAATTGAGGGCAGAAACAATTTTGTTGTTTTTGTATTCACAGTCCCTTGAATATAATAGATGATTCAAAATTTTTTGAATGTATGGATTAGACTAATTCTATACACACTTCAACTAGTATATGAAGAATTGACTGTTGGCCACATCATTGTAGTTTCCTAAGAAGAAAACAGTTTACCCTTTGTTATATATTAACTGATTTTTTTCTTGCCTATCCCCTTGCCTAACTCTATGTTGTGAAAAAACAGTTTTTTTTCTAATTTTTAATATAGATTCACCCACCAATTAATAACCAATCAGCTGTTATTGTAACAACAACGCTGCTTGCCGCTACCGTGACTGTGTAAGACCAGTAACACCAGCACATAGAAGGACTGCAAGCACAGAATCTTTGATCTGCTTTTCTAAGGAAAGCAACTTTAAGGGGTTTACAATATTAGTTTAATCAAACATACATATATCATTCACTTAGTTCAGGGGGAAGAGCCAGCACCCTGAACCTCAGAATAAATGCAAACAGAAATTAGAAACAAAAATTATACAAATGGAGCAAATTACATTTCTGCATAACGAAATGACAATAGCATATTTACCAGAAAAGCACAAACATCTGGGGGGTGAAGGTTGCTTCAATGGCTTACCCAGAATCTGGTCACCAAGACTCTTTCAATGAATGTGCCTCCCAAAGGCAAAACACTAACCTCTGAGTTTATATACATTTCTTTAGGGTCAAAGGGCATCACAACCATGTGACTTAGGCCTTCTTCTGACTTAAATGCTTGCTCAGGGTCAGAGGGTAGAACTAGGCCATCCTTTGAGGTAAGCAGGTCATCAAAGATTCCTGATACACTCGAAGATTCCTTAGTGCTGAGAAGCACTCCAAAAAAAAATGACAACAAAAAGTCCACTTTGCTTGTTATTGTATTTGAAAAGAAAAACTCATCAAAGGTACTTGATCACCTCCGAATTTCAAAAGAGAAAATAGTAAAAACATTCCACCCTAATTACCGTAACAGTTATTGAACACCTACAATGTGTCATTTTTCTGGTAGGTGTTGAAGATACCAGGAAAAAAAATGAAACTGTCATTACATTCAATTAGCTTACATTCTATAATACAGGATTTGTAGGGACACAGGAATCTCTTGCCTGAAAAATATTTCTTTCATTCCATTTCCTCTTAAAATTAAAAAAAAATTGATGTGCTCCAAAAATCTGTCACTTTTTATGACGTCCCAAATACCATCTCCAATTAAATGTCATCTTCAACAAATACGTTAAATAAAACAAAATAAAAGTTTTGGTGATGTCTGATAACTCATGGCTCATTTTGTACCATAGTCCAACATGGTGCACCATAATTTACTTTTATTGCCTGCCTCTTAAATGAGAAAAAAGGATACAATTGTTTTCAAAAATTGGAAAGTTGCATTAATGTAGAGAGGATATTGTGAGGAGGCAGAAATGCTTCTGCAAGAGTTGATTTAAATCAGGATTATTCTTGCATCAAACAAGGTTATTCTATTTTCATGTTGTTTTGTTACATTATTGTTACTAATATCTTAATCATATTTTTCTGTTTCTGTTTTTGGCTTACTTTGCTTTATTTCAGTTCTTCACATTTCTCTGCATAGAAATCCTCCTGTCTCTCTGAATCTTTCATATTGTCTCTTATGAAACGATAATATTCTATTGAATTATATACAAAATATGTCCAATATTTCTTTCCAAGCCCTTCGATCTCTTAATGTAGAAGCTGCCAGATCTTGGGTTATTCTGATTGGGTTTCCACAATACTCAAATTGTTTCTTTCTGGCTGCTTGCAGTATTTTCTCCTTGATCTGGGAGCTCTGGAATTTGGCAACAATATTCCTAGGAGATTTCTTTTGGGGATCTATTTGAGGGGGCGATTGGTAGATTCTTTCAATTTCTATTTTGCCCTGTGGCTCTAGAATATCAGGACAGTTTTCCTTGATAATTTCTTGAAAGGTGATGTCTAGGCTCTTTTTTTGATCATGGCTTTCAGGTAGTCAAATAATTTTTAAATTATCTCTCCTGGATCTACTTTCCAGGTCAGTGGTTTTTCCAATGAGATATTTCACATTGTCTTCCATTTTTTCATTCTTTTGGTTCTCTTTTATAATATCTTGATTGATTTCTCATCAAGTCACTAGCTTCCACTTGCTCCAATCTCATTTTTAAGGTAATATTTTCTTCAGTGGTCTTTTGGACCTCCTTTTCCATTTGGCTAATTCTGACTTTCAAGGCACTCTTCTTCTCATTGGCTTTTTGGAGCTCTTTTGCCATTTGAGTTAGTCTATTTTTTAAGGTGTTGTTTTCTTCAGTATATTTTTCAGTATTTTTTTGGATCTCTTTTAGCAAGTCATTGACTTGTTTTTCATGGTTTTCTCTCATCCTTCTCATTTCTCTTCCCAATTTTTCTTCTACTTCTCTAACTTGCTTTTCCAAATCTTTTTTGAGCTCTTCCATGGCCTGAGACCAGTTCATGTTTTTCTTAGAGGCTTTTGATGTAGGCTCTTTGACTTTGTTGACTTCTTCTTGCTGTATATTTTGGTCTTCTTTGTCACTAAAGAAAGATTCCAGAGTCTGAGACTGAATCTGTGTGCATTTTCGCTGCCTGGCCATTTTCCTAGCCAACTTACTCAACCCTTGAGTTTTTCAGCAGGGTATGACTGCTTGTAGAGTAAAGAGTTCTATGTTCCAAGCTCATGGGGATGTGCCAGCTGTGCCACAGCAGCACTCCTCCTTCCCTGAGAACCCCAACTGGGACTAGACTCAGATCTTCAGCAGGCTCTGCACTCCTGCTCTGATCTGCCACTTAATTCCTCCCACCAGGTGGGCCTGGGGATGGAAGCAACTGCAGCTGTACTTCTGTAGCTGCCCCACCTCTGCTGCCCCTGGGGTGGTGTCTGAACCAGGAACTCCTTCTTTCACTCTGACCCCAGCAGCTTTTTCCACTAACCTTCTCTTTTGTCTTTGGTGTTTGTGGTTTGAGAAGTCTGGTAACTGCTGCAGCTCACTGATTCAGGGCTCTAGGGCATACTCCACCCAGTTCCTGGTCTGTTTGGTCCACACCGCCCATGCTGGGCTCTGCTCTGCTCCGCTCTGCTCCCAGCTCCATGCAAGATAGACCTTATCCAGAGACTATCCAGGCTGTCCTGGGCTAGAGCCCTGCTTCCCTGTGCTATTTTGTGGGTTCTGCAGTTCTTCTCTGTTGTCTTTGGTGTTTGCGGGTTGAGAAGTCTGGCAACTGCCACAGCTTACTGATTCAGGGCACTAGGGGCCGCTTTGCCCGGCTCCTAGTCTGGTTGGTCTGTGAGGCCCATGCTGGGCTCTGCTCCACTCTGCTCCTCTCCCAGCTTCATGTGCGAAAGACTTCACCCAGCAACCATCCAGGCTGTCCTGGGCTGGAGCCCTGTTTCCCTCTACTATTTTGTGGGTTCTGCAGTTCTAGAATTGGTTCAGAGCCATTTTTAGAGGTTTTTGGAGGGACTTGGCGGGGAGCTCACAATAGCCCCTGCTTTCCAGCCACCATCTTGGCTCTGCCCAAGGTCTCTCAGGGCATTTTTTTAAGTCAGTTGCAGCAGACTGGCCTTGCTTTTCTCTCTAATGCTGAAGTCAGTGTTCATTGTGATTCAGTTTTTTCAGTCATTTCCAACTCTCTATTACCCCATATTGGGGTTTTCTTGTCAAAGTTACTGGAGTGGTTTGCCATTTCCTTTTCCAACTTATTTTATAGATCAGGAAATGAAACAAAAAGTTTTAAGTAACTAGCCCAGGGTCACACAGCTGGTGAGTGTCTGAGGCCAGATTTGAACTCATGAAGATGAGTCTTCCTGATTCCAAACCCACAGTTTTATCTATTGTGCCACCTACCTACCCTAAGCTGAAGCCCAGAGGAAAAAAATAATTTTTAAAAAATAGCTTGGAGCAATTTTTTTGGTTTGTTTTTGATCAAAATCTATGATTTCATCCCCCTGGGATATTTCCAGTGGAAGGAATATAAGCAACTCATCTGTAACTTATGGTCTTGGGTATTTGTTTAGGTGGCTCAGTCCTTAAGTAACTCATAGGACTTTATCATATCTTCTGTAGCTCAAGTATTTTTTTTAATGTTATGAGAGTTACATGGATGTAATATGCATTTTTGGCCTGAAAGAGATTTGCAATCTCATAGAATAAAGTAATATGTACATGATATGTTTTCTGTATGCACATCACAGTTTTAGGAGATGTCCTGACTCAGAATATAAAAGTTGTAGAGTAATTGTAACCCAATGTCACTCTGCTAATAGTTAAAATAATGAGGTATAGACTCTACTCTTGCTACTACCCCATTCCTAGCCTCATTATTATTGATATTATCTAAAGTGAGACTGATGTTTACTAGGGGTTGTTAGCTAAATTCTGAAAGTAATCTCTCAAAATAATCTAACAAAGTTGTTTTTGAATAACTATGCTTTTCCAAATAAGTTTTATTCTGAGACTGATTTACAACTCCATCTTTAATATGCTTGTTAATATGAAGTATCTCTCCACATCTCTCTTAGTAGTGAAGTCCATCTCCTTTTAGCTGGATTTCTGGACTGCCTTATTTGGTAATATGTTTAATATCTTTGCCTCCATTCAGAAAGAAGGAACTTTGGCTGCCCATTGAAAAAATGATATGCTCAAAAATAGGCTCATAATTTTCTCTGTAGGTGATTAGTAAAATAATCAAAAATCAACATTTATTATGAATATTTCCACAATTAAAAGTAATCTACTTAAGTGATTTTGATTTTACTATTATAATTAGTTGAACATTCTAAACCTCATATATGTAGTTTTAAACTTTAATCTTCTAGTGAAATATTTTGGAATGTTATGCTCTTTATGAACTATAACCTCAAAATTTCTTCATGGGAATACTAGGTTGGTGTATTTATGTCTGTACTTTCCTCAATTTTAAGGAAGACAAAGATCATCAGTCATTCTTTTTTAAAATCTTTTAGAACACAATGCAGCAATCACATTTTTAATGTCCAATGAAAGTTATTTCTAGAATCTGTTGTAGGTTCTGCCACTATCACACCATGTATCATAGGCAAGGAAATAATTTTTATCATTTTGTATGTGACAATGGGTTTGGACTGAACATTTAAAATAAATATTGTGACCAAATAAGTAAAGAAAACTGAGATACTTTTAATCTTCTTACCTCGTTATCACCTGAACTAGTGAAAAATATGTCTTATTAAGTTAGTAAAAACAACTGCAGTTAGAAAAGGAAAGAAGTAAAAAGAACAAGGAGTGTGTATAGGAGAAAAAGTGAAAGCAAGCAGAATAATTCTTCATCTGATCTCTTTTTTTGTGTAACCTTTGTCCCAAAGTCCATTGGTATAGGACTCTGTTCATTGGTAGCGATGAATGCCCTGGAGTTGCCACAACAGAAGAGGGTCAGCTTTCTTGATTACTCTATGGAGATTCCTGAAACTGAGTTCTTTTTGGGACTTTTCAAGTATCAAGTCTTCTTGGGTACTTTTCAAGCATTCAGTCACTTCTGCCACTTGGAGCTTCCACTCCTGAGAAGAAAAATGGAAGATACCAACTCCACTGGAAAAGACTCTTGGAGACATGGAAGGAGCCCAAAGTCGCCATCATATACCAACTTTGAAGAGTTAACCCTTGGGTGAGTTCTAGAAGTCCTTCATTGAGCTGAGATATTTTCTCCTGATGAAAGAATTCCTTCAATCTGTAATTTCTGGTATATATACTCTTATGTATACCTTCTCTGGTTTGTTTTGCTACTGATTTGTAAAATGGGTTTTCTTTGCTATTTACTATATGTCTTCATTGTGTAACTGCTCTTTAGTGGGAAAGGGGTTAGGCCATACATGTAGAGCTTAGTGTTCCTCTTCTCTCCCAATAACAGTAAAATAAGAATAAGTTAGATTGAATGTAATCATATTCCCTGCACTAATATTATTTAATTGAGAAGAGATGTAAAATTCTACTTAGGTATCCCTTTTCTTTGAGGAAAAGAGAGTGCCTCTGGCCCTCTTCTTGCTTCCCCTAATGTCAAGATTCAAAGTTTCCTTTGTAGAAGTGTAAGAGAGAGAAAAGGATAGAAAGGTATATTCTACCTCCCTTTGAGCCAACAATGGTTCACACCAGAGGTGGGCCTCCCTATATTTGGGGTCTTGGCTATATTGACTTGTTTATTTTATTTTTGTTTTACTTGTCAGTAATGCTAGCTATCTATGTTTTTCAATCTATCAGTCCATCAATCAATCTATCAGCTATTATTATTAGTAGTAATTATCATTGTTCTTTATCAAACATTTCTGTAACATATATATATATATACACATACATACATATATATATATATATATATATACACATGTATATGAATACCTATATGTTGGCAATATAAATGTATTTTATTGTCTTATTTTCCTTCTCATTTTTCCTAATAATGTCTTTTTTAACCATCTGAATGCCTTAACTATATGCATTACCTCACTGAATCATTCCTTATAATAAAAACATCAAGTAAAATTGAATTAAGATATTAATCAGTGTCTGACCATCCTTTACTGCTCACATCACAGTGCTACTATGAATATATCCCTCTATATTCATGTCTCTCTACATGAATACATTTTTTGTATTCCTAACAAAATTTTGAATAGAAGGAAAAACAAAAAAAGGAAAGTAATTACCCATTGAATAGAGAATAGCAGAACAAATGGTATAAGAATGTAATGGCAAGTTATCACACCAGACAAAATGAAAAATATTAGTAATTTAGAGAAATATCATAAGGATTTTAAAATGTTATATTGAGTTAATAGAGTATAAGATAAAGATAAATATTAATAATTTCCACAATAATATAAGATATAACAACAGTAAAATGTTGCTAAATCTATTTTAATTATGGTTCTCTGGAAAAAGGAATATTTATTTCTTGCCTCCCCAGATTTCTTTCTTCATTTCTTATTAAGCAATTCAAAGAATATCCAAATTTCAGTGATCCAGACTTCATTAATGTGCTATTTCACTGGTGACAAGGTAGACCCCTTTCTTTCTTTCTTTTTGTTTTTTCTACCTTTTAATTTATTATTCGTATATTTTTTAATTTTATATTCCCAAATTCTTTCCCTCCAGGCCTTTACTCATTCACTGAGAAGTTAAGCAATATGGTATCAATTATACATGTGAAGTCAAAAATAAATTCCATATTAAACATATTGCAAAAAATCAGAGAAATATTAAACATGTTTCAAAAAAAGCAAGAAAAATAAAAAGTGTGCAGCAATCTGCAATCAGGGTTTATAGATCTCTTCTGGAGGTGAGTAGTATTTTTCTTAATTACCTCTTTGGAATTGTCTTGACCCTGTATTTATCAGAAAAGATAAGTCTTCCATAGTTGATCTTCATGACAATGCCACTGTTGCTACATGTAATGGTTTCTTGGTTCTGTTCACTTTATTTTGTATTGGTACACATTAGTCTTCACAGGTGTTTATGAAACAATTTTATTTTATCATTTGTTATTGTAAAATAGTATTCCATCACAATCACAGAGAATAATTTTGACTCTTCCTTAGTTGATGGGTATCCCCACTTCCAATTCTTTGCCACTACAAAAAAGAGTTGTTATAAATGTTTTTTGTATATGTTCAGGCTTTTATTTTTTATTTGAATTCTTTGGGATACAGACCTAGTAGTGGCATTGTTGGGTCAAAGAGTATGTACAGTTTTATAGCACTATAAGCATAGTTCCAAATTACTTTCCAGAATGATTGGAGCAGGTCTCACAGCTCTACAAAAATTTTACCTATGTTTACTCATACCCTTCAGCAATTGTTATTTTCTTCATCAGCTAATTTGATAGATGTGATGAGGCATCTTAAAGTTTTTGAATTTGCATTTCCCTACTTCTCTCATTATTCTCCAATTCTCATAATTCCCCAATAATCCCTCATTAATTATTTAGAGCATTTTATATGATTATCGAAAGCTTTGGATTCTTCATATCCATTGACCATTTATCTATTGAAGAATAGCTCTCATTTTAAAGAAATGTTTAACTTGTGGAATAAAACCAGTATTTCCATAACAGTATAATTTTTAAAAAGATGATTGCACATGAAATTGCAAATCTATTAAGTACAATTTGCTATTCCTTTTTAATATACAATAAAGTTATAAGGTATTTTTTCATTTTTTCTGCCCTCTCTACATCATTGAGATGGCTACCATTAGATACAAATATGTGTTTTCAATAAATTCAGCTCAGATATACATATATATATATATATATATATATATATAAATTTTATGTAAACAAATTATTCATTGAACTTCCCATTATCAGCTCTATTTCTTGTTTGGTCATAAAGTCTTCTTTTATCCAAAGATCTGATGGGTAAATTTTTCCATGTTCAACTAATCTGGGTTAATTTTTCTAAAATTCTATTAATCTCTTTAATTTTTTCCATTGATTCTATACAGTTATCTACTTTTTTTTTCTTAAAATATTTTTTGATTTAGTCATTCATTTATTTATTTTTAGTTTTCAAAATTAACTTTTATGGGATTTTGAGCTCTAAAATTTCCCCCTCCCCTCCCCTCTTCCCTCCCCAAGAGGGAATGAAATCTAATGTAGGCTATATATGTACAATAATATTAAACATATTTCAACATTAGTCATGTTGCAAAGAAGAAGCAGAAGAAAAGGGAAAAAAAACACAAGACAGAAAAAAACAAAAAAAAAACAAAGAAAATATTATGCATCAATCTGAATTCTTTCTCTGGATGAGGATAGCATTTCATATTTTTAGTCTTTTGGAATTGTCTTGTATCATTGCATCGCTGAGAAGAGCACTCTATCAAAGCTGATCATCACACAATGTTGATATTACTATGTACAATGTTCTCCTGGTTTTGCTCACTTCACTCAACATCTATCCAGGTTTTTCTGAATTCCTCCTGCTCATCATTTCTTGAAGGATAATAGTATTCCATTACAGTTATATACCACAACTTGTTCAGCCATTTCCCAATTTATGGGTATCACTTCAATTTCCAATACTTGGCCACCATGAAAAGAGCTGCTATACATATTTTTGTAGATGTGGGTCATTTCCCCATTTTTACGATCTCTTTAAGATATAGTGATATTGCTGGACCAAAGGGTATGCAGTTTTATAGCTCTTTGGGCATAGTTCTGGAGAGATTGGATCAGTTCACACCATCAAAAAGCCTTAGTGTTTCGATTTCCCCACATCTTTTCCAACAGTTATCATTTTCCTGTTTTGTCATATTAGCCAATTTGATAGTGTGATGTGGTACCTCAGAGTTGGTCTATTTTGCATTTCTCTAATCAATAGTGATTTCGACCATTTTTTTATATGACTATAGATAGCTTCAATTTCTTCATCTGAAAATTGGCTATTCATATACTTTGACCATTAAAAATTGGAGAATGACTTGTATTCTTATAATTTGACTGTGTTCTCTGAAATTTAGAAATGAGGCCTATATCAGACACAATGACTGAAAAAAAAATGTTTCCTAGCTTTCTGCTTCCCTCCTAATCTTGGTTGCATTGACTTTCTTTGTGGAAAAAAAAATTAAATTTAATCAAAATTTAATAAAATAATTTAATCAAAGTTATCTATTTTGGATTTCATAATGTTCTCTACATCTCATTTGGTCATAAGTTCTGTTCTCCACAGATATGACAGGTAAACTATTTCTTACTCTCCTAACTTTCTTATACTATTACCCTTTGTGTCTAAATCATGTACCCATTTTGACCTTATCTTGGTCTGGGATGAAGTTGTTGGTCTATGCATATTTTCTGTCTTACTATTTTCCAGTTTTCCCAGAAGTTTTTGTTAAATACTGAGTTCTTATGCTGGAAGCTAGAGTCTTTGGATTTATCGAGAAGTAGATTGCTATACTGGTTGAATGTTGTTTTCTGCATACATACCCTATTCCACTGATACACTGCTCTATTTCTTAGCCATTAGCAAGTAGCTTTGATGATTGCTGCTTTATATTACAATTTGTAATCTGGTACAGCTAGGCCACCTTCCCTTGAATTTCCTTTCAATAATTCCCTTGATATTCTGGACCTTTTGTTCTCCCAGATAAATGTTGTTAATCTTTTGTCTAGCTCTATAGAATTTTGGGGGGAGTTTGATTGGTATGGTAGTGCATCAATAAATTAATTCAGGAAGAATTGTCATTTTTATTATATCAGCTCGGATTACCCATGAGCAACTGATATTTTACTAGTTATTTAGATCTGACTTTATTTGTGTGGAAAGTGTTTTGTAATTGTGTTCATATAGTTCCTGGGTTTGTTTTGGCAGGTAAACTCCAAAATATTTTATAATGTCTACAGTAACTTTAAATGGAATTTCTCTTTCTTTCTCTTGCTGTTGGACTTTGTTAATAATATATAGAAATGCCAATGATTTATGTGGGTTTATTTAATATTGTTCAACTTTGCTTAAGTTGTTTATTATTTCAAGTGGTGTTTAAATTTATTCTCTTGGATTCTCTAAGTATACCATCATATCATCTGTGAAAAGTGATAGTTTTGTTTCTTCTTTGCCTATTCTAATTCCTTTAATTTCTTTTTCTTCTCTTATTGCAAAAGTTAACATTTCTAGGACAATATTGAATAACAGTGGTGATAATGGATGTCCTTGTTTCACCACTGATCTTATTGGATATGCTTCTAGCTTAAACCCATTACATATAATGCTTGATGATGGTTTTAGATGGATGCTACTGATCATTTTAAGGAAGACTCCATTTATTCCTGTGTTCTCTAGTGTTTTTAAAAGTAACAGATCTTGTGTTTTGTCAAAAGCTTTTTCAGCATCTATTGAAATAATCATATGGTTTCTGTGAGTTTTTTGTTGATATGGTGAATTATGCTGATAGTTTTCCTAATATTGAACTAGCCCTGATTTCCTGGTATAAATCCTACCTGGACATAGTGTATTATCCTCAAGATAAGTTGCCATAATCTCTTTGCTAATAGTTTATTTATTTTTTTTTTGCATCTACATTAGGGAAATTGTTCTGTAACTTTCTTTTTTTTTGATTTCCTTTTCTTGAGAGGTGAATTCACTCTTTTCATTTTTTATACTAGTAATTTGACTTTCTTCTTTCTTTTTTTAATCTAATTGACCAAAGGTTTATCAATTTTATTGCTTTTTTCATAAAACCAGCTCTTGGTTTTATTTATTAATTCAATAGTTTCCTTGATTTCAGTTTTATTAATCTGTCCTTTGATTTTCAGTATTCCTAATTTGGTATTTAATTGGGGATTTTCAATTTGTTCTTTTTCTAGCTTTTTCAGTTGCATGCCTAATTCATCGATCTCTTTTTTCTCTTCAAGTAAGCATTTATAGATATAAAATTTCCCCTAAGAACTGCTTTTGCTGCATCCCATAAGTTTTGGTATGCTGTCTCATCATTGTCATTCTTTTGAATGAAGTTCTTAATTGTTTCTCTGATTTGTTCTTTAGAATTAGATTGTTCAGTTTCCAATTAATTTTAGCTTATTTTTACATGGTCCTTTATCACAAATAATTTTTATTGCATCATGATCCAAAAAGGATGATTTGACTACTTCTGCTTTTCTGCACTGGATTGTGGGGTTTTATGCTCTAGTAGATGGTCCATTTTTGAGTATGTGCCATGTACCGCTGTGAAGAAAGTATATTCTTTTTTAACCCCATTCAGTTTTCTCCACAGGTCTATCATATCTGTCTTTTCTAAAATTCTGTTCACCTCCTTAACTTCTTTCTTATTTATTTTGAGGTTAGATTTATCAAGTTCAGAGAGGGGGAGATTGAGGTCTCCCAGTATTTTAGTTTTGCTATTTCTTCCTGTAATTCCCGTAACCTGCCCTCTAAGAATTTGCATACCATACCACTTGGTACATATGTGTTGAACAATATTGCTTGGTTGTTTATGGTGCTTTTTAGCAGGATATAGTGTCCTTCCTTATCTCTTCTAATGAAATCTATCTTTACTTTTGGTTTGTCTGAGATTAGGATTGCTACACCTGCTTTTTTTACTTCAGCTGAAACACAACATATGCTACTCCAGCCTTTTACTTTTACCCTGTTTGTATCCCCCAGTTTCAAATGTGTTTCTTGTAAACAGCATATTGTAGGATTATGGTTTTTAATCCATTCTGCTATCTGTTTCTGTTTTATGGAAGAGTTCATCCTATTCACATTCACTACTATCTATGTCTTTTTCTACATCCAATTTCCCCCCATTCATGCTTTTATTTTCTCTTGCACCTTCCACTCCTCAACAGTTGTGCTTTTGACCACTGCCTTCCTCAGTTTACCCTCCCTCTTGATTCCCCTCCCTTATCTTACCTTTTGCCCCTTGCGACTTCCCCCCTCCCTAATAACCACTCCCCTCCCTTTTCTTTCCCTTTTCTCCTCCTACTGCCTGTAGGGCAAGTTTCATTTCTATACTTTTCAGAGTTTGCCATTCCCTTCTTGAACCAAATCTGAAGAGAGCAAAGCTGAAATACTGCTCTTCTCCCTCCATTTTTTCCCTCTAGTATAATATATTTTGTGCCTCTTCATGTGATGAGTTTTATCCTTTTCTACTACCTTCTTACCTCTTCTCCCAGAACCATCCCTTCACATCTCTTAATTATATTTTTTAGTATTATATCAATTATTTTATAAAGGCACCAACAGTTTATGTATATCCCTTTAACTTGTGATAATAACTGTACTATTCTCAAGATTGACATATGTATAAAACAAAATAATCTTATATAAGGATGTCACTAATTTGCCTTATTGATTAACTAGGGTTTTTCCCTGTTTATTTTTTTATTTCTCTCTTGAGTTTTGTAATTGAAGATTAAATTTTCTATTGATTTCTGGCCTTTTCATCAGCAGGGTCTGGAATTCCTTTATTTCATTGAAATATCAACTTGCCTGCAAAATTATGCTCAGTTTTGCTGGGTAGTTGATTCTTGTTTGTAGTCCAAGCTCCTTTGCTTTTCAGAATATCATTTTCCAATTTTTCCTGTCTTTTAATGTAGAAGCTGAAATATCCTGTATGGTCCTGATTGTAGTTCTGTGATATTTGAATTGTTTCTTTCTAGATGCTTGCAGTATTTTTTTCCTTTATCTGGTAGTTCTGGAATTTGGCTATAATATTTCTTGGAGTGTTCACTTTGAGATCTCTTTCAGGCGGTGATCGGTGGATTCTTTTGATGATGATTTTACCTTCTGGTTCTAGACCCTTGAGGCAGTTTTCCTTTAGGATTTCTTGGAAGATACTGTTCAGGTTCCCTTTTTCATCATGGCATTCAGACAGAGAAATAATTCTTAGATTGTCCCTCCTGGATCTGTTTTCCAGGTCCTTTGTTTTTCCAATCAGGTATTTCAAGTTTTCTTCTTTATTTTCATTCTTTAGATTTTGTTTGACTGATTCCTGATGTCTCATAGAGTCATTAGCTTCTACTTGCCCAATTCTAATTTTTAATGTATTATTTTCTTCCTTTAGCTTCTCTATCTCCTTTTCTATTTGGTTGATTTTACTTTACAATGAGACATTTTCTTCATTTATATTCTGATTCTCTTTAACCATTTCACTGATTTTATTTTTAACAAATTTGTTTTCGTCAGTGAATTTTTTTCCATTTTTTTCCCCTTGTTTCTTTATCTCCCTAATTTGGTTTTTGAAGTCCTTCTTGAATTCTTCCAGGAATGCTTTTTGTTCTGGAGACCAGTTCACTTTCCCTTTTGAGGTTTCAGATGTAGGTGTAATGTCCACATAGTCCTCTTCTGAACTGGTTTTTTGATCTTCCCTGTATCCATAATAGGAATCAATGGTTTTTGAAAGCTTCTTAGTGTTCTTTTTCATGTTTTTATTTCTCCTGGTTTCTAAAGTGGATCTCTGCTTCTGGGGCTCAGGGGGCTCTGTCTCCCAAGTTTCTTGTGTTGGGATCTAGCTTTATGTACTACGGCCTCTGTTTTCATGAGGTATGGGGGAGTGGTGGTCTGGTCGCTGGGAGTGTCCTCTTCCCCAGGAACGCTCTACATCATGGGTGGTCTCAGTTGTTGTCTGTGCTGCTGTCTGCCACTTCCCCTGGCTGTTCAAAGCCATATTTGTGGTCCTGGCATTGACATTTGTTAGATCTACCCCCTGGGGCTCAGTTACCCTTGTTGTTCTGCTAAGGTGAGGGCTACTGGGACACCTCTCTTCCTGCACTAGTTTCCTTACACCACCACAAGAAGGGCCCTCTACTCAACTTCTCTCACTACTGAAGCTCCCCTTCTGGCTCCTCTGTTTGTCCTGGGGTAGTATTATCTGGGTTTATTCAAGAGAGGGATGAGAGCCATTTTACTTGGCCATCATGGCTCCCAGAATTTTAAGAAGGTGAGTTTCAAACCTTTAAACTCTGGATCCTGCTCCTGCTCCTGCAGCTGCAGGCTTTGTGCTGGTGTCTCCTTAGCTCTGACAGACTCCTGTCCTGGGCTGAGAGGCCTGGGGCTCGATGTCAGCCATAGGTCATACTTCCACCCCAGGCCTGTTCCTCCTCCAGTGTTTTGCTCACCCAGCTCTCTACCAGCACTCTCCCAGTACTCTCTCAGACCTGTGCATTGGCTGGATTCCTCTGCTGTTCCTGGGTGGTTTGGTCTGGTGCCCTGGCACATGCCTGTTGCTCCTGCACTCAAATTCACTTTTTTAAACATATCTGACAGAATTAGTGAGGGAGCTCCATTAGTTCCTTCCTATCACAGCACCATCTTGGCTCTGCCTCCTCTGATTCTTCTCTCACAACATGACTCATGTGGAAATGTGGTTAATATGATCATACATGTAAAGCCTATATCAGATTACATGCCATCTTGGGAATAGGGAAGTGGATGGAGGGGGGATTTAGAACTCAAAATCTAATAAAAGTGAATGTTTAAAACTAAAAATTAATTAATTAGAATAATAAATAAATAAATAACAGAAGATTGTAACTTGTTTTTTTTTTTTGTATACAGTAACTGAAATACATGAGTATTAGACCAAAAAAATATTAAATGGGAGATTAGCCATTGAATATCTTTAATAAGTGGCTTTGAAAAGCTCAATTAATTTTAAGGATTATGAATACAGAGATATTGAAAAATTTTGTAATCATGTCTAAGTCCTTAAAATATTATTTTGCCTCTTCGAATCATTTCCATACTATTCATAATGTCAACATAAGAGAAGTTACATTTAATAATATTTACAGAAGGATAAATCTTGGTGCCAGAAGTAGTTATACTTTTGGGGGTAAGCGTGAAGATGGGAGAGAAGGGGATGACTCTAATAAGCCCTGCATGGCCTCATGTTTGTGACAGCCTCATAAGATTTGTTCCTGCCTATGATATCCCTGAAGAAACATTTTAAAACTAAAATCATCAATAAAATTTTTAGGTGTAGGTGTAACCCATAGAGATGATCTGCAGATAATATAATCACCTCATACCCAAATGCTAAAAAGTAAAAAGAGCAATTTACAAAGGTAAAAATGATATAGACACATATAAAATGTGATGCTGAATTTATAAAATTGCCTTTGATTTATCTTTGACTGTACAATAATGAAATGAATTTTCATTGTTTCTAGCTTCAAAAAGATAGCCTCAAGAAAAACAAAACAAATGTAGACACAGCAAAACATAACAAAGCTGATTTAATCAAGCAGAAGTTGGTACACATGATCAATTTAAAATAGAAACATTTTCAGACAATCTAATTCATGGTGTTTGTAAACCAATTTCACGCTATTACTCCATGGAAACTGTTTGACCATATGTACTGGTATTTCCATGGGAAAGTCAATTTAGTTAATTTACTTTATATGCTAAAAAATGAGTTCCTTCGAATTGTAAGTAATTCCTCAGGGAATTTAGCTAGTTAATAAAATCCCCATACTATGCCACATTAAACAGCTAAGAAGCATACCATGAACACAAGTTAATTTTACTAAAGCAAGTCTGCCCCAAAAATAAATAATAGAATATGTAACACCTTAAGAAAACAATTACCTTCCATGGGGTGATTTTTTTAAAATATGAAATGGAAGACTTTCATGACAGAATGATGAAATTTAATTAGATAATATCTTTTTTTCAGTGGGTTACAAAATGTTAAGAAACCCATCATTATTTCTGATTTGAGTACTTCAAGGATACTTGATTTTAATCGTGTGGCGTCTCCTTCCAGGATACAAATTGCTATCCAATCATGTTATTAATAAATGATCTTTCCAAATTGCCTGGATAAACAACAAACAGAAAGACAATATGCTAGGGCCAGTTTTCTGGTCATAAAGAGTCTCTACACTTAACCATTCCTTAGTTAGGTGCTCCTTAGACATTGGAGAAGCTAGGACACATGAAAGAAGGTCTGATGCTTGTCAAGAATACAAGGATTCTTCCACACCACAGTGAAAACTTGAATTCTATATATTCCAACTAATATTTATTATTTTCCACCTAAAGGTGAGACATTGTGTTAGTTTCTGAGGGTTCAAAGCAAAAATAAAACTGAACAAAAATGAGTCTGGTGGAATGTAGTATACATCAGCATATAGCTGATTTACTCTCATTTGTGGCATCCCTTAATTTTAGCAAAACTTTGATATTGAAAAGAGTTTAGGATAACTCAGAAGATGAAGAGATGGTGTTGCCCTCAACGGCCATAGGGAGGAAGTGCAATTTAAGACATGGGTCTTAATGGGAAGTTATATTTACTGTTAATAAATACAAAATTCCTCCCTTCTCCCACCCCTGCATACTTTTCCTACATTCTCAGTCATTTAAAGAATTATATTGTTATTTCACAATGCTAATGTATATCTGGGTTTCATATCTATTTATACATTTTTCTATCTATCTATCTATCTATCTATCTATCTATATATATATATATATATATATATATATATATATATATCAATCATCTATCCAAATATTTATCTAGATATCATTGGGAGATTTGGGATCAGGGTTTAGCATAATGGACAGACAACCTGGCCTTGGAGTAATCCTGACTTGAGGTCAATTCCTTATTCTTTTACATATTAATATTATGACCATGGTCAAGTCACATAAATTTTCAATTCCACAGTAAATTTCCTAGCAATAGAAGTTGCATATCTGCTTCAGTAAAAAGTATACTGACCAGAAATTCTGTAAACTAATAAAAATATATACACACACATCACTCATACTAGTTTCTGCATAAGCACACCCTGTATCACAGAGAAAAGCAATACCCTAACCATCACTCCACCTTTGTTATATGCAATATCCAGATTAACATAGCTTTCCACTAAAAGTTATTGAAACTGTTCTTGAGAGCTGGTTGGCTTATGGAGATCGAGGTTCTCATCATTGAGGAGGCTTCCTGCTACCAGGGGTACAATTATGTGGCTGGAGTCTCTCCATAAGGTTGAACAGATCATCAGCCAGAACAAGCGTGGAAGGCTGTGGTTAACAAAATTGATGCTTTATCCTAATTGACCATATCTTCCCTTATCTGTATTTCTATTGAACTACCCTTCAATAGCTGAGTATACTTCTTTTTATTAACTGTTAGATTGATTATGAGTGTTTAATTTCATTCCTATTGAAGATTTTTTTTTTCTTTTCCATTCCCCTTTATTCCATAAAGTTACAAGTTACATACACACACGCACACACGCACACACGCACACACAAAGGGCAAAGGGATGCAGAGACAGAGTGTGTGTGTTTCTGTGTGTCTGTGAGTGTGTGTGTGTCTGTGCGCACACATGTGCATGGGTACATGGGGGCATAGGATTAGAGGACAAGAGGAAAAAGGACCCAAAACCCATCCCTTGCCCAGTCAGCAGGGAGGGGGCACAGCCCCAAACATGGGGCTTCTAGGTAGGGATGAGAAAGTATCCAATGGCAACTAACAGACCTTTGGGGGAAAATGGGGCTTCTACCCCCAGAACTTATCCTAAGGGACCTTGTACTTATTGGGGGTTAGAGAGGAGAAAAAAATATCAGGAGTCCAGGGAGCAACAGGAAAAAAAAGTCAGTAAATTCACTATGAGAGGGTGAGATTGAGAAGAGGAGGCAGGCCAAGTAAAAGCAGTAAAGGGGGCAGTGAAAAGCTCCCCCTAAGGCTTCCTAAGCTTGAAGGGGCCAGCTCACCTCTATTTAATATTAAATTGGGGGGAAGGGAGTTATTCCAAGGGGTGATTTTTCTGCCCCTCGCAGACTGTACCTAGAGGGTGGAGGGAGAGAAAGCTTGTCATATAGGAAGGAAGGGGGGAAAACAGAAGCTGGATGATGAGGGTCTTGGTGGTTGTGGTCAACTCTCCAATGTAGGAGAATTTCTTTCCTTTCCTAGACGAGCTGAGACCTATTATCACCAAAATAGGCTCTAAGAAAATCTTTACCCCACTCCCACACTCGAAAATATTAGGAACAAGTGGGTTTCCTCCCAATGCCAGAGGAATGACTGAGGGACTTCATCCCTCACCTGTGATTCCCTTCCCCACCAACACTTGAGAGGACCTAGGGGCCTCTCACCAGTCATAGCGTCGTGACTGTCGGGAGGGGGAATCCTCAGGGCCCTGTATAGCCAGCCGAGGGGGTCCCTCAGCTCTTCTACCCCCACCCGCCCCAGTAGCCTCATGCCGACGAAATTCCAGGGGGCGCTGTGGCCGGTATCGGGATGTCTCTCTCCTCCACTCATTGTCAAATGCTTCAGCATCACTCTCGTCCAAATTGATGTAGTCCTGCCGCTCTTCCTGGTCCCCAGTTCGGTGATTCCGGGAACGCTGGAGGATGTGCGCCCGGTCTCAGATATGATGCCCAATGGACATCTGCTCTAGCCCGCTATCAGAGTCCCTCACTGTCCTCCTCGTCTCCCGGATCCCACCTGGTGCTGAGTGCATCTCAGATGTTTCTTGATAGACTTTGGGAGCGCCGTCACCCAGGTTGGAGTAAGAGATGACGGTGGAGGATGAAAAGGTCTGACAGTTGGCTCCACTTGTCATGTGCTCCACGTTCCCGATCATATCATTCATCATCCCAAACATATTCATGAAGCCACCTGTCATTCCCAGCATCCCAAAGGGTGAGACAGCTCCAGCCTGCATCCTTCGACTAGCAGGTCGAGCCCCTGGTATGCTGCCATCTGTGATGCTAAGGAAAGGGCTATAGCCAAAGCCTCCTGACAACATTCGACTCATATGTTGTCGATGAATAGCAAAAGGGTCCATGAGGAACATAGGATCCTCAGGCTCTCCGTCCCTCATGAACCGAAACATCCTGCTCTCAGCTTCCGGGAGCTCTGAACCGGCCCCGATCCAGGGCGCTGAGAGGCCCGAGGCTCAGACGGCCATCCGGCCGGGCCGGATCCCGTGCGTGGCCACCTATTGAAGATTTATATTATCAGAAGACTGGTTTGAGTCTGCTCCTGATTATCGTGTGTGTTTGTGTGTGTGTGTATGCGCACACATATATGAGTGTGTATGTTTGAGTACATAAATATGTATTATGCATTAATATGTAAACACACTGACAAATATGCAATTCATGTATCTATCTATAGATATATGTTATATCTAATTACATCTATGTACCTTGTATATTTATGTACGTATATGTGTAGATAATGTATTCACTGTTTTGTTTCACTATGTTGACTTTTCATATGTTATATTTAAGTATATTCTATGCAAATATATTAGAAATAAATGGACTAATTAAAAATGGTACACCATCAGTTCATAAACCTAGAGCTGGAAGTGAACTCCAAAACTTTCTGATTTCACTTCCTCTCTTCATAATGAAGTGTCTTCATAAGTGAAGACACATAGAGCATAAGTGATTAGCCAGATTCAACTAAATTACACAGTGGCATTTAAACCCAAAATTATTAACATTACTCTAGAACCTCCTTTTACTTCCTCCCCACCCCTAGCAATCATTGTACTATCTTTATCTTTCTCTACAATTCCATCTACCTGTATCTGTTCCTTTTTCCTCTCCTTGTTGAAACCTAATGGGTAGAAAGAGGGGTCATCCCTTAAATAGTAGTTAGTGAATATGGTCAGCTTAAACAAAAATAATCACTCATTTCGGTTCTTTTTCATTACTTGTTAGTCCCAACTTTAAGTCAAAAAAATTACAAAAAGCAGAATAATTTAGTGAAGAGAGCAACAAACAGAGATGAGACTTGAACTCAGGTCTTCTGACTCAGACTTATGACCTACTTTTCAATGACTATGTCTCTTCATCTCCCAAAACCTTATTTTCTTCATTATTAAAAGGATAATTATAGCACTTGTCCTACTTATCTTACAGGCTTGTTGGTGAGGAAAGGGCACTAGAATGCTGAAGGGTCTATATAAATTATCTTTCATAACTAATAGCTAGTGGTAACTGAGTGATATTTCCATGTCATATTTCAAGCTCTATTAAATATTTGATTCTCAAAAAAGTTAAATTTGAGATCATGATAATATTGCTAAAATTGCACTATTAGAGAATCTGTGCATCTGCACTAGGTTAAGGCTTCTTGCTGTAGATATTTCCTTTTGTAAGCTGATTCTCTGATTTAATATTTCTTGTAGGGATGAGACTTATTTCCTGAAATTCAATAATTGATTAAGAGCTAATTTTTACCACTGAAACTGCCATCTGTTTTGCTCCTTAATTACATTGCTTCACACAAAACCACATTTTAGTTATAGAAGGTTGAGGAAACAACAATTTGGTCTCAGCTTAAAGAAGAAAAAAGAAACCTTATTTTTCACTCAATAGCTTCAATGTGGCCTCTTTTTTTTTATTTTTTAAGTCTTTCATTTGAGTACAAATGGTACTTAGTTACTTAGTAAATAGAATGCACAGAGTTGAAGTCTGATCCACCCTAGCTACTCATAATTGCTAATACCCAAACATGAAATCTAATGTCAGCCTATAACTTCTGATTACATAGTTGAAAACAGGAAGTATCTCTATGGGAATTTTTGGGGGGAGTGCAAAGAAGGGTTTTTATGTAATCTGAATCAGGATGCTGTAGATAAAATTGCGATGATTTGAAAGTACAAAGTCCAGTTTCATAAATAGATACATGTTCTAAAATTCCTATTCATACTTACGGGTGAATGAGGAGCTATACTAATACCCAAATGAGATCTATTTATCACCACAATAAATATTAGGTTTAGTACCAATTGAGTAAATATATTTTTTACACACACACATAAACACATATGTATATATACACACGTGTGTGTAAAAATAGATTTATTCAATTGGTATGCATACCATACATACATACACACATATACATTCATATGTACGTGTGTGTCTGTTATGAAAGACAATCAATTATTATAAGATGGTTATTATAACTGTGACATTACAGATGAGGGATTATTTTTTTGTAAAATTTCTAAGGCTATTCATAAATTATACTTTTCAACCCTGATCGCACAGACGCAAACTATATTTCACGTAAACGATTCTGGCTTTAACTATCATTTGACTATCAAATTTATTCACTTTCACATTTTTTTTACCATAAATTAAACATCTAGATTTCTAGCAAATTCCATTGAGATTTGGATATTGGGATTTCCTGACTGGAAACTGAATTGTTAGTAAGATTATGTGCTTGTGAATGTTCACTATCCCATTTGAAAATGAACCTTTGATCTGATTCTAGTCGACTTTTCACTCAATCACTTAAGCTTCCTTTACACACATGGCAGAAGATGAAAAGGGAGATAAATGTAGATTTTTCTTATTGAGGTTTGTTGTGTTTACACTCTGGGTCAGTTTATTTTTTGTTCCTTCTTGTGATCTATTTACTTTACAATATGCAAACAATAGATAAATCTAATGGTATTTCTAGATCATGGGTCTTTAACCTGAGATGTGGTTGTGGTGATGGTGGTAGTAGCAGTAATAGTTAGTAGTGGTGGTGGTGGTAGTAGTGGTAGTTATTTTGATAACTCTATTTCAATATAATCAGTTTCATTTGTAATGTGCATTTTAGCATTAATCTAAGAAGGGATCCATAAGCCTAACCAGACTGCCAAAGAAGAACATGATGCATGCAAAAGGTTAAGAGCCCATCTTCTAGTTTTCAAAATGAGTTTTCTTCATTCTCTGGTAGACTTCAGGTATTAACCTGGGAGGGGAGCCTTCTAAATCTATTAAGTGATTTAATTTGGTGATTTTATCTTGAAGAAATACTTAACAACATTGACTTTAAATCTAATCACCAAAACACAGAATGTTAGAGCTGGAAGGGGCTAATCTATCTTGCACAATTTACAGATGCAATAATAAAGGCTAAAAAAAAGCCTAAGTGACGGAGCAAGGAACAAAAACCAGTTTTTTTGTAACTTCCCATTTTGTTTTATTACAAAATATTGCTAACCACTGGGGAACAAATAGAAAAAATAAAATGTGCTTCTTCTCAGGGATTTATGGGGATCAACTGGACCTAGAAGGTGATTTCAAAGAATTACAGAATATCAGTACTAGAAGGAACCTCGGAGACCCAATTATGCCAGCTCCTATTTGAACTAAAATTCCTTTCATAACAGTGGTGATAATTGGTCATTCAGGTATTGATTAAAAAGCTTCAGGGAAGGGAAAATAACTATTTTCTGTAGCAGCTCATATCATTTTGCAATAGTGCCAAGTGTCAGTTTATCCATACACAAGTGAAAATCTAACTCTTTGAAATTTCCTCTAATTTTCCTAGTTCTTCCTTCTGGGATTAAACAGAATAGTATACATACATACATACATACATACACACACACACACACACACACACACACACACACACACACACACATATATATATATATATATTGACATTTGACATTTGACATTAGGCAATGCAGTATAGTGGAAAGAATGTGAGTCTAAAATAACAATATCTAAATGTAAATTTAGCTCTGATGTTTGCTGGCTTTATGATCTTCAGAAAATAACAGACTCTTTGGGATTCATTTTCTTCTTCAGGAAAGTCACACAATCTACTGTAAAGGGTTTTTGAGTGCAAAGTGCTTTATAAATAGTACAAAAACAAGAGTAATTTTGGAAAGATCCCATGTTATGGAGAATAAAGTTCAAGAGTGAATAAGTGCCTTCATCTTAAAGCTTTTCTTTTCCTAATGCCTTTTCTTTCTCTTGTGGCTCTCATTGAGAACTAGCTCCCTCTGATGACACAGCCTTCCTAGTTTTTCTTTTGATCAATGGACACACTTTCACTCACTCCACCCCAACTCACTGGCCAAAATGGGCGAAGTGGAAAACTTCTTTCCCCCTCATTGCCACTTCCAAGTTTTCCTCCTATCATCATTCAGTAACCTCTGTTTCTTTAGGGTTCACTCAATCCATATCTACCACTGAATCAAAATTCTGGTAGCTGTTGTTTACTGACCTGCAGGATGCTCCTCTTTCCTTAATGAGTTCAGTGGCTGATGGAAAAACTTTCTATCCTCCTCAACTCCTGGCCTCACACTAAAGGATTTCAGCATACATATTACCATCTGCTCAAAAAACCTCATTTCGTATGTCTTCAATTTACTGACTGCACACGACTTAATTAACCCTCCATACCACATCAGTCACACAAAGAAGGTCATATTTTGATTTTACTCTTATGCACAAATGCACCAGTTCCATGATAACAAACTCTTAAATTCCTCTTTCTGATTTCTCCGTTATCTTGCAACTTAAATCATGTTCTTTGTGACCTCCAATCTTTGAAACTTCTGTACTCTCCCAGGACATAATCTCTGAACTAGCTGTATTCTACTTCCTTTGTCATCCTGAACCCTTGAGGAACCAGCTCAACTCTACACTATATTCTACTCTTGAATCTCTTCCCCCCTTATTGAATTGCTGATTTTTCTTTGGAAAGTATCAGCCTTAGATCACTACAACCATTCACTGCCTGCACTCCTACACACATGTTACTGAATACAAGCTGAGAAATGTCATGAGGTTACCCATAACCTCGACTGTGTAGCTAAAAATCTCAATTTAACAATCCAATTGTGCCATGACTCCATACCTAATTCATAATCCCACTTATGGTGTCTCTTCTAAACTAGTCTATTCCCTTCTCAATTTTCTAATGATAACGTGAAGCTATGTTGTATAATGGATAGAGCTCTGGACCTGGAGTCGAGAAAATATGAGAACAAAACCAGCCTAAGATGCTTAATAGCTCTGTGGCCTTCAGCAAGTCATTTATCCTATTTGCCTCAATTTCTTCAAGTGTTACAGAAAGGAGGGGGTCATGATAGCACCTGCTTCCTAGAGTTGTTGTGAGGATCAGATGAGATAATATTCATAAAGTACTTAGCACAGTCCCTGATACATAGTAGTTGTTGTCTTTCCTGCTCAAAGAAGATCAAAATGGCATTACTTTGTTGAGTTCAAAGTGCAGTGAGTCCAATCACACCAATATGAGCTTGGAAGGCTCTACCATAGTTCAGGCACAAATAGTCTATTTGAACATTTGGAGTGAAAATGGCTCTTAATTTTTTGCATCTTATGTTTCTTCTAGCTACTACAATTCTGCTTTGCTCAATTCTGCTTTGCTCAATTCTGCTTTGCTCAATTCTGCTTTACCCTTCTTTGATGTGGGCACACCAGTCTCGGCTTTCCTGTGCCAATGTTTCCCATATATCATTGTAGATGATAAAATTCTGCAGAGACCTTGACAGCATTCTTCTCTTGCTTCTTCTGATCTCTGTGTGAACCGTTATCTTATGTAAGTTCTCTATAAATATAGTATTTTATGTAAACTTATGTTTGGTATTTGAACAGTGTGGACAGCCCATAGGATTGGTACTCTATACAGTATAGTTTGAATCCTTGGATGTTCAGCTCAAGAAAGGATCTCAGTATCCAGTACTTTATCTTGACAGGTGATGATCAGAATCTTCCCAAGACAATTCAAATGGAAGTGATTCTGTTTCCTGACACAGTGTTGGAAGACTTTCCAGGTCTCACAGGTAAACAGCAATGAGATTAGCACAACAGCTCTGTAGAC
This sequence comes from Trichosurus vulpecula, assembly GCF_011100635.1. Taxonomy (NCBI): domain Eukaryota; kingdom Metazoa; phylum Chordata; class Mammalia; order Diprotodontia; family Phalangeridae; genus Trichosurus; species Trichosurus vulpecula. The sequence continues at coordinate 319,394,677 of NC_050576.1, read as the reverse complement.
CTTCAGTTTGGCAGTCAATCTAATACCTCATCTCTCCTACACTTTGTTTTGGAGCCTCCCAAACACAAACCAGCTCTGGCAATGTGTGTCACATATCTTCTATCTGTAGGTCCTTGGAAAGAATGCTGCAATTTAGTAGAAGTGTTAGCCTTCCTTCCTTCTTTCCTTCCTTCATTTTCCTCCCCTCCTTCCTCCCCTCTCAGCTGAGAATACTACCTCATATTATATCAGAAACATTGAGATCATTCACAAGAGGTCCCTTTTCATCTCAAATCCCCCAGATGCCTTCTTCAACTGTCTCCTCCTTTACCCTTATCTCACATGATGAGATAGTCCTTCTCTTTGCCAAGATAAACCCGTTACATGCATGCTCCCATTCTATCCTAGCAGATTATATCCTCTATCATTCACACTCTCTTACTTATTTTTAATCTCTCCTTGTTTACTGCCTTCTTCCCAAATGCCTGTCTTCTCCATCCTCAAAAACAAAACAAAACAAAAACTATGTCACTTGGTCTATCTATCCCCTGTAGCTATCCCCTTTTGTATCTCCTCCATTGTGTCAAGTACATATTGAAATGGATATCTACAACAGATATTTTCATTTCATTTTCTTTCACTTTCTTTTTAACTCTTTTCAATTTGGCTTCTTTTCTCACAATTCAACTGAAACTCCTCTCTCCAGAGTTTCTAATAATCTCTTAAGTGTCAAAACTAATGCGTTTTTTCCCAAGTCTCTTCCTTGATCTTTGTGCAGCATTTAACACTGTTGATCACTTTCTTCTACCGAATACATCATTCTTTCTAGTTTTTCATTACACTAATCTCTCCTGATTATCCTCCTACCTCCTCTCCTCTTATATACTGACCTTTCCTTGTCAGCATCCTTTGATGGATATTTATCCAGGTGACTCCTCATAACTGCAGCTGTTACTGTGACTTGACAGGTCCCTTATTCTGGGCCTCTTCCTTACTCCCACTATACTACATTACCTGGTGATCTCATCAATTTCATTGATTCAATTATCATCTCTACACTGATTTTGCTCAAATTAATTTGTGCAGGTCCAAAATCTCTTCTCATTTTCACCTTTGCATTTCAAAACAATTGGATATTGTTTATCATGAGCTGGATACATTGTGAACATCTTAAACTCATCATATCCTAAACTGATTTTATTATTTTTGATTCTAAACCCACCCCTCTTCCTAACTTACCTAGTACCATCAAGGGTATCGCCATCCTCCCTATCACCCAGGATAACAAACTTGGCATCATCTTTGAATATCTTTCACATCCCTATATACAATCTGTTGCCAAACTCCATCAATTTTAGATTCATTAAACCTTTCACACAATTCTTTCTTCTCTTTTGACACTGCCACCAGTCTGGTGCTGGCCATCATCATCTCACTCCTTGACAATTTCAATAATCTCTTGGTTGATCTCTCTACCACAAATCTCTCCCTATTCCGGTCCATCGCCATTCATCTATTAATTGAATCTTCTTAAAGATTCTTAAAGATCTAGTTGTGTAATTTAATGAACTATGTTCAAGTATGACATCCTTTATTTGGCATTTGAAGGCCTTCATAAACTGCTCACCATCACCTCTCCAGTCTTCTTGCACATTATACCACTAACCTTTCCCCTATATAATCTGTCATCCAATACAAATAGCTCCCTTGCTGTTGCACAAACAAGACAGTCCATTTCCCAGATCTCTGTGTTTTCTATACCTGTTTCATATGCTTGGAATGTTCTCTATGCTTATAACTGCCTCCTAGATATCCTGAATTTCCTCATGTCCAAGACAAAATTAAACCTTCTACAGGAAAAGTTCCCCATTTCTCCTTAATTCTTATGCTTTCCATCTTCATTTTGCAATTTATTCATATCATTGGTTGTTGGCAAGCAGTTCATTGCATGTTGACTCCCACATTTTACTATGACTTCTTTGAAAGCATATATTTCCTATATTCATACATGCATTTGCCCCCTTCTGGATGTTTTTTTTAAATTTTAAAGACCAAACAGAACAATTTGTTTTCCAAACCTATATTGCCTGCCATAACTCTCTGTCCTTGGTAATAAGGTTTGATGGCTGAGGAAAATTTTAGGTGATTTTTCAAGTGGGATCAACTTATGTTAAGAAATGATGGTCAGAATCAAAGACTTGAGTTCATCCTTTTGACATTTTCTCACCGAGGTAACATGGAACCAGCATGACATATACATTTTCGCTCACATATTTGTTTTGTTTTATGGCAGTAAAATGTAAGAGAAAGATAATTGATATGGAATCAGAACACTGATACTTTACTACTTCTTGACATCCAGGCTTGAGGCTTTTCATTGCAAGATGAGATATGGTAGGATAAACAAAACAAACCAACCAACAACAAAAACCCAGAGATTTCTTAAAGTTCTAAAGCTTTGATCTTTAAAGCTTGTAGGAATATTACTTATTGACAACAGCGGCTAAAAAATGACTGACATTATTATAGCCCAGTGTACTCATTATCTCATTTGTTTTTTATATAAACCCCATGAAGTGAATATCATAAATAGAACCATACCACTATTTTATAAGTGAAAATGAGAAAACTGATGTAATAGTGGCTAAGTGATTTGTCCTTTGTCACAGTATAATGATAGGAGACAAACCCAGGCATTCCTGTCACTAAGCACTATTTCCATCATATCTTCCTTCCTCTCTGTTTTCATTGAATTGAGTAATTTCTGCTTATATTTAGTCTTTTATTTTTTTCTAACAGAGCCTTGAATTTCACCTTTGTTCCAACTCATCATTGATTTAATTTCAAACAGGGGGCTAATACAGAAATATTTTCCATATTATTATACAGATATTTCTGACCATGTTTAGTTCTAATTAATTTCATTTTTTTTAAATTCTGTGATGCTGTTCAGTATTTCCTAGTTCTGAGATATTTTAGCTCTCTTGTAGAAGGAGGTATTCATCTCATACACTCAGGAATGGGGCTACTGAGCCTTTGCCCTCTTTCATTTCTTGATGCTAAATCCTATAATCCAACATAAAATTTTTAGTGTTTTTCTATGTGTATACACATACATACATATAGACATGCATATATACATACATACATGTGTATATATATACATCTATATGATTTAGAAAATATCCATTTTTTTAATTTATATCATCCTATACAATAGATGTCAGCACATAAGCTTCAGTTTTCTTCATAGTATTCTTTTGGTATATGGTCTTTATGAGCACTTCTTGATAAAAAAAATTCTGAGCATCCTATGAAATACTTGTTTCTGGTTTCTTTGAGTGTATGATATCAGTAACTTCATGGCTTTTTCTATTGGGTTCTCCATGAAGAACATATGAATTCTACTTCCATTAAAATAAAATTTTAGTGTCTTTTGCTTTCATATATATTTGACAGTGTCCATATTGATCTGGTCCATTGATTTTTGAAATATGAAGTTCATTTATTATTAGATTATATCTCACACATGAAATGTCACCTAAAAGTTACTTTAATCAGTATAATATAAAAGCTGAGATACTTCACATGAAGGAAGGAATAACATAAGACTGAAAATTATGGGATGGTAGATAGGCTGCAGTAGTATCAACAATAACTAACATTTATATAGCGCCTACTATATACCAGGTAATTTGCTAAGCATTTTACAAATAATACCTAATTTTATCTTCACAAATATTCTGAGAGGTAGGTGCAATTATTATCCCCATTTTACAGATCAGGAAACTGAAGCAAACAGATTTAAGTGACTTGTCTAGGTTCAGACAGCTACTGAGTGTCTGGATTCAAAGTTGTCTTCCTGACTACAGACCCAGTTTTTTATCCACTACTACACATAGCTGCCATGTCAGTTATACACATAAGAAATGGGGCAAAATATATCAAAGGAATATTTAATCTGAAAAGAAGGTATTATAGTCATCTGGGAAAAGCAATATTTGGGTAATTGCACTGATACAGTGTTTTAGCTAGCTTGAATTGGCTCTCTAGAGCTGATTGTTAAACTTTGAGTATTTTTCCTTTGGAAATTAGTGAATGCTACAAATGATGGCTTAATTAGCTGTTTCTTGGTTTTCTATATAGACATAGATATAGATATATAGATATACAGGCGGCATTGGGGAATACTTTATCATCAGTGTATGCCATTTGGATAGAGTCATCAAAATTAATGTGAAACCCAGGACACCATAAATTTTATGCATCACTTATTAGATATACAATTTTGGACATGTTATCCCTTTAGGCCTCAGTTTACTTATCTGTAAAATCAAGCAGACTAAAGTTTCTTATCTATAGTTCCTTATCTATAAAAATAATTAAAAATAGGAGAGCTATGTTTTTTCTAAACTATTTGTCTACAAAAAGCCCTTGCTAATTCTTTGTCTATAAAATGGTTCGTAAAACTTTAAGAACAGATTTTATAACACAATATACTCAGTATTCTAAGGGAGGAGTAATATAGTGGAAAGATCAAGGTATTCATTATCTTAAGTTATCATTTAAAATTTTAATCTGCTATTTGCTATCTGTCTTACCTTAGGTCAACCAATTTGGAATGCTTATGTCTTCATTTGTAAGAAAAATAAAATAACCTAGATGATTTCAAAAGTCTCTTCAGATTTTAAAATAATTCAATCCTACTTCTTTGCTTTTTTTCCCCCAAGTCTATGTAGACACACCTCATCTCATTTAGAAATATCAGTGTTTTCATTGTATTAGAAATCTAAAACAAAAAGTTGCTTTTAGAAGAGAAAATCTCTATACAGTACAGGCATTTGGCCTTTTCCGAGTTACTTAACAGAGGGAAAACCCTGTGTAACAATAATAATAGAGCTGAAATAAAATACCCCATATAAAAATTTGCCTGTGAGGGGGAAAGGGATAGGAGAGGGGAGTTAATAGAAGGGATGGCAGATTGGAGGAAGGGGCTATCAGAAGCAAACACTTTTGGGGAGGGTCAGGTCAAAGAAGAGAATAGATTAAATGGAGGATGGGACAGGATAGAGGGTAGTATAGCTAGTCTTCACAACATGACTGTTATGGATGTATTTTGTTCATGACTACACATGTATAACCTATATTAAATTGCTTGCTTTCTCAATGAGGGTGAGTGGGGAGGTAGCAAGGGAGAGAATGTGGAAGTCAAGGCTTTAAAAATGAATGTTAAAATTGTTTTTACATGCCACTGGGAAATAACATATACAGGCAATGGGGTAGAGAAGGGGATAAAAGAAGGGGTAGGGGGTAATAGAAGGCAGGGCAGATTGGAGGAAAGGGCAATCAAATGCAAGTTGTGCTGTGGTGGGGGGAAAGGAGAGATGGGGAGAAAATTTGGAATGCAAAATCTCATGGAAGTGAATGTTGAAAACTGAAAACAAACAAATGCCTACAAAATAATGATTAGACCCAATAAAAAAGAGAAAAAATTCTATTCAATTGTTCTATAGTCTCATAATTCTTATGATTTCTCATTTTTGAAGTGTTACTTTACTTAATCATAAAAATGTATGTCAATCAAATTTAAAATAAAAGTTCGAATCCTACTTTAGATACTGTAAGCTATGTGACTCTGGGTCAATCATATATCTCTCAATCTTAGTTTACATGTAAAATGAGGAGATTGGAACCTATGACCTCTAAGTTCTCTTTTAACTCTAATTCTGTGGTTTATTATTATTTAACTTACTTTCTTCTTTTTGGAACTTAATCAATCTGCAAAATTGGCATTTGAGCACCTTTTTCATAACTAGTATTTGTCATGGGGATAATTCACTCTTGGTAGAGAGAGGAGGGCTCTGAGGAGTATGAGAAGTGATGCTGCTGGAAATGGTTTTGAGAAATTCTGATTAAGAAGTGATATTGAAAAATATTCCCTTTAATGTTCTTGCTGTCACCATTTCTGCCTCTCTCTCAATTTGGAATATGAATATTCAATGATTGGTCATTTAAGAGAAGGTTCTGAGGGAATTTTGAGGTGAGCTAGGATTAGCATGAGCAAAAGACCTGAACATTTGTTCTATCTTTCAGGAAGTAAAGGCTGAGCCATCTAATAATTGCGATAATTTGCCCTCCTCTTCAATCTTTAATATTTTGCAAATATTCTTTCCCCTGTGTTAGAGACAGAAGACTAAGACCTAATGGAGGCCAAAGAGTAAATGATCCATTCCCATTTCTTGCTTATCACAAGTAATTGGTAACCACTGCTTAATTTGCAAATTTCTGATTGAAATCCTAGGCTCTGATAAGTTAAATGAGCTTGAACAAAAGATGGCTGAGCTGCTACTGTCTTTAGATGTCAAGAAGTTTAAAATGCATTAGCCCTTGAATGCTAACTGTACTATGGTTTGAAACAAAGCATATTTGTAACCATGACATGATCAATACATAGCACCAGAGGATTATGATGTACCTACAGATGGTTTTAAATTTTAACTCATATAATTTGAAAGAAAATTCTTCTTTATAGGACTATGTTGATAACACTTCAGTGAATAAGGGTTGAGATTTCAACACTGGAGAAAAATCTCCAGATTTCCAGTGGCAGGAAAGAAATCCTACAAAAAGGTATTTTGTTTCCTGTTTTATTTGGATAAATATATAAACAATATGTTTGTTCAATTAAAAACAAAACCAGCAAGATGATTCCAGGGTTAGAAAATTATTATTTAGTATTATTATAGAAAATCCAGGGGTGGGCTGGGGTGGGGGCTGATGAATGAGAGAAGTAGAAGAGTTCTTCTGTTATATTTGACCAACTTATTTTGATGTATTTATCATCACTATGAAATATTTTAAATTTGAGAAAAAATGTTATCTGCATCATTTATCTATAGTTTTTAAAATCCCCAATAGTTCCTATTTCTGTGCTCATCATATGTTTTGCTGTCCATATTAATTGTAATAGTTGACATTTGCATCACATTCACAATTTTCAGAGTATTTTACTTAATCCAAATGAAATCTATATTGGGTCTATATTTTTATTCCCCAGTGTCTAGCAAAGTGTTATGCACAAAGTAACCACTTAATAAGTGCTTACTAATTGATTCACTGATGCTCTCTCCATCAATTTACCTTGCATCATGCCTATCTGGGTACAATAATATACCCTAGTAGGAATATAATCTCCCTGATTTAAGAGATTAGTTCATTATTGTTTTGTATTCTCATCATATAATATAATATCTTGCACAGGCTAGGTATTTAATAAGTGTTTTTTGACTTTCACAGTCACTCTAGGAGAGAGGCAATATAGATACTATCATCCATTCGAGAAATGATGTAGCTGAGGTTTCATTAAGTTACATTCCTAGGGTCACATTAAAAGTCTTTAGTAAGGTTTAAATCCAAATTTGGATATTTCTAAGTCAGTCTTTCCATTGGCTATACCTTGCTACTTCAAACTATCTGTCTATATATTTTCACCATTTTTTTCACAAAATACTTTGAAAAACATTGGCACATACATTATTCCAATTAAGCAAACAAACACACACCTTAATGTATAATCTGTTAATACATACAGCAACATATACACACATACATACATGTTACATCCACACGCATGTATGTATATGTATATGTGTATGTGTATGTGTGTATGCATTATGCATAGTGATTATTGAGAAACAATGTATTGCAAGGACACTTGGCTTGGACTAGAAGACCTAACATAAAGACTAACTGTTAATTTACTACCTTCTTGACTTTTGGTAAGTCATTTAAATATTGTGAGCATCAGATTTCTCATTTGTTAAATTATTGGGTTGGAGAAGATATTGTCAAAGTTCCCTACTGGCTCAAAATGTGTGATTCTAAGACCTATAAAATGATAATAACAACACTTGCTCTACATAAGCTCCATTACTTTTTTTTGTGTAGAAAGGGTTTCATTTTTTAATTTATTTAATATATTTAGTTTTCAGCATTGATTCTTACAAGAGTTTGAATTACAAATTTTCTCCCCATTTCTACCTTCCCGCCCACTGCAAGATGGCATGTATTCTGGTTGCCTTGTTCCCCACTCAGCCCTCCATTCTGTCACCCCACTCCCCTACCATCCCCCTTTCCTTTCTTCTCTTGTAGGGCAAGATAAATTTCTAAGCCCCATTGCCTGTGTATCTTATTTCCTAGTTGCATGGAAAAACTTTTTTTTTTGTATTTGAACATCTGTTTTTAAAAGTTTGAGTTCCAAATTCTCTCCCCTCTTCCCTCCCCACCCACCCTCCCTAAGAAGGCAAGCAATTCAACATAGGCCACATACGTATCAATGTGTAAAACCCTTCCACAATAATCATGTTGTGACAGAAAAATTATATTTTGCTCCTTGCTAACCTATCCCCCTTTACTGAATTTTCTCCCTTGACCCTGTCCCTTTTCGAAAATGTTTGTTTTTGATTACCTCCTTCCCCTGTCTGCCCTCCCTTCTATCATCCCCCTTTTTTCATCGTCTTCTTCCTTCCTTCCTGTGGGGTAATATACCCAATTCAGTGTGTATGGTATTCCCTCCTCAGGTCAAATCCAATGAGAGCAAGATTTACTCATTCTTCCTCACCTGCCCCCTCTTCCCTTCCTACAGAACTGCTTTTCCTTGCCAGTTTTATGCGAGATAATTTACCCCATTCTATCTCTCCCTTTCTCCCTCTCTCAATATATTCCTTTCTTATCCCTTAATTTGATTTTGTTTTTTTTAGGTATCATCCCTTCATATTCAACTCACCCTGTGCCCTCTGTCTACATACATATATTTATACACATATACATATACATATATATATACACCCACATATATACATGCATAGACACACACATATGTATATATATATATATATACACACACACATATACACACACACACACATATATATACATATATATGTATATATATATATATACATATATATATGCATATTCCTTTCAGCTACTGTGATACTGAGGTCTCATGAATCATACACATCATCTTTCCATGTTGGAATGTAAACAAAACAGTTCAACTTTAGTCCCTTACGATTTCTCTTTCTTGTTTACCTTTTCATGCTTCTCTTGATTCTTGTGTCTGAAAGTCAAATTTTTCTATTCAGCTCTGGTCTTTTCACTGAGAAAGCTTGAAAGTACTCAATTTTGTTGAAAATCCATATTTTGCCTTGGAGCATGATACTCAGTTTTGCTGGGTTGGTGATTCTTAGTTTTAATCCTAGCTGCATTAACCTCTTTAATATCATATTCCAAGCCCTTTGGTCCCTTAATGTGGAAGCTGCTAGATCCTGTGTTATCCTGATTGTTTTTCCACAATACTCAAATTGCTTCTTTCTGGCTGCTTGCAGTATTTTCCCCTTGATCTGGGAGCTCTGGAATTTGGTGACAATATTCCTAGGAGTCTTTTTTTGGGGGGGGATCTTTTTGAGGGATCAATCTGTGTATTATTTCAATTTCTATTTTACCCTCTGGTCCTAGAATATCAGGGCAGTTCTCCTTGATAATTTCTTGAAAGATGATATCTAGGCTCTTTTTTTGATCATGGCTTTCAGGTACTCCAATAATTTTAAATTATCTCACCTGGATCTATTTTCCAGGTCAGTGGTTTTTCCAAGGAGATATTTCACATTGTCTTCTACTTTTTCATTCCTTTGGCTCTGTTTTATAATATCTTGATTTCTCATAAAGTCACTATCTTCCACTTGCTCCAATTGAATTTTTAAGGTAGTATTTTCTTCAGTGGTCTTTTGAACCTCCTTTTCCAATTTGGCTAATTCTGCCTTTCAAGATATTCTTCTCCTCATTGGCTTTTTGGAGCTCTTTTGCCATTTGAGTTAGTCTATTTTTTAAGGTGTTGTTTTCTTCAGTTTATTTTTCAGTATTTTTTTGGGTCTCCTTTAGCAATTCATTGACTTGTTTTTCATGGTTTTCTCACATCCTTCTCTTTTCTCGTCCCAGTTTTTTCTCTACTTCTCTAACTTGCTTTTCCAAATCCTTTTTGAGCTCTTCCATGGCCTGAGACCAGTTCATGTTTTTCTTGGATGCTTTTGATGTAGGCTCTTTGACTTGGTTGACGTCTTCTTACTGTATGTTTTGGTCTTCTTTGTCACCAAACAAACATTTCAAAGTCTGAGACTGAATCTGAGTGTGTTTTCACTGCCTGGCCATGTTCCCAGCCAACTTACTTGACCCTTGAGTTTTTAAGCAGGGTATGACTGCTTGTAGAGCAAAGAGTACATTGTTCCAAGCTTGAGGGGTTGCACAGTTGATTTCAGAGCTATTTCTATACAGCCAGCTCTGCCACACCAGCACTCCTCCTTCCCCAAGAACCGCTAACCTGGACCTGATGCAAATGTTAAGCAGGCTCTGAACTCCCACTCTAATCTGCCACTAAATTCCTCCCACCAGGTGGGACTGGGGCCAGAAGCAACTGCAGCTGTAGTTCTGTAGCTGCACCTCTCCCTCTGCCCTTGGGGCAGTCGCCAAACCAGAACTCTTTTCACTCTGTTCCCTGCAGCTTTTCCCACTAATCTTCTCTGTTGTATTTGGTGGTTGTGTGTTGAGAAGTCTGGTAACTGGCACAGCTCACTGATTCAGGGCACTATGGCCTGTACCGCCCAGTTCCTGATCTGGTTGATCCTGCTTCTGTCAACGCTAGGCTCCACTCCCCTTGCACTCCATGCATGATAGACCTCACCCAGCAACCATCCAGGCTGTCCTTGGCTGGAGCCCTGCTTCCCTCTGCTATTTTGTGGGTTCTGCAGTTCTAGAATTTGTTCAGAGCCATTTTTTTGTAGGTTTTTGGAGGGACCTGGTGGGGAGCTCATGCAAGTCCCTGCTTTCCAGCTGCCATCTTGGCTCTGCCCCCCCCCCCAAAAGGGCTTCTTAAAACCTGAAGATTATATAAATCTGAAGTATTTTTTAATTCACTCCTCAATGCTACAAAGTTAGCACAAATGCAATGAAATTGTCCAAGAAAAGTTAGAAAAGCTATTTTCTTTTTTGGCCAAGACTCATAGTGGAACTGCATAGGTTTAATAATACCAACACAAGTTAGGATATTTATGTGACTCCTCCCTATTCCCACTTGAACTTGGCTTTAAATCAACATTTTTACAATTGGCAAATCTATTATTTATCAATTTGTGTATCTACTCGTCCATCTGTCATCTATCAAGCTCTGTATTTATGTTAGTTACTATTGAATTGGGCTATATCCCTTTCCATAATATATATTTTGAATTTCTTGAACAGTTTAATTATTTCTTATCCTTTCTTTCCTTACTATTCTAACTTTCTATATAAATTTTTAAATTAATTATAGTTTTATAATACAGCATGCTGTCTTGAAATTCTATTTCCTCTTTCTTCAGTATTGTTTTTTCTACTCCACCACTAGAACTTGCTATTTTCATTAAGTTTATACTTTTTGTTACTCCAAATCAAAGTTTATGTTATTTGGTGAAGCTTGCTAGTTTGATTGACATAAACTTCAATCAATTCAAGTACAATTGTCATTTTAGTTACATTGGCTTATCTCAGCAATGGACAAGGAGTATGCCTCTATTATATTATTTTGTTTGTTTTATAAAGAACTTTGTAAATGAATTCATTTAAATTTATGTCAGTCTATGGTGATAAATTGTAATAGTTGTAATAGATGCTTTTCTACCTAGTGCTTTTCCTTAGTATCTTAAAGACTTTGGGTCTTGATAAATCAATGAATAACATTAATTAAGCCCACACTATATACCAAAAAGGGAGCAAAATTCTGGGGATATAAATCTTGGCAACCCATCATTTTAGTAGGTGCAACTGCTGGTGATAGTTGGACACATTTCTTCTCTCTCTGAAGTCCTACAAACAATTGCTCTTTCAGTTATTACGCAAAAGATAGAGTTTATGATGCCACATGAATCAAGACCAGTTAATGAAATTGTGAATGAAGTGAGTTTTGTTTGGTAATCCTGTGCCTTTCTGCATCCTTTTCTTCTCTTTCAGCTCTTTCCCCACCCTAGCTAAGCACATGAAACTAGGATTCTATCATTTTATTCAGGAAGAATGAAAGATGAAAAAGTCCAGACTCATTGGTGGAATTTGGAGAACTTTTGCACCTGCTTGGGGAATATGGTTTTGGGAAGGCAAACATGTTCAGACCAAGCTTGTTTTGACTTATTAACTTATTAAGTCTTTCCAAAGGCTTTAGGTGGAGTTTTGCTACCTAAAATAATGAAAAATCATTTATTAATCACTTTCTGTGTGCCAAACTATCATAATATTTTGGGATACAAATACAAAAACCAGACAACTTCTGACCTCAAGGAGTTTATATCCTGGTTAGGTGAAAAAAAATAAACAAACACGACACATATAGAGGATTGAGTGGTGTCCAGGAATGGTGTTTTTTTTTTAATTTTGAAAATTTTGAAGCTATAGGAAAACAGATTACCTTTTTGAATAGTAATGGCACTTTTGGTTTGATTATGCTTCCAGATCTAGCAGAATTGAATATGTTGAAATATGTCCAAGAATTCCAGTATAGTGTGGCTGGGGCTAGCTAAATATAGTGAGCCATATACAGTACTCACTCACCAGGGTATTTGTTTCCTGTTTCCTCACCTATAACCTCAGTTTAGAAGTGGGCTATATGACTTCTAAGCCGACAGGTATTGCTAAATATTTAACATTATCTCTCCAAAAATGTATGTACAAAAACACTTTTTAAGTTTAATCTACATTATGGACATTTTTCCTCATCATTTACTTAGCTTAAACACTCAACAAAACAATCACCCAAGCCTCCATTTATAGTGCTTAATGATTCCTGGGATACACATACTCACATTGAAATTTTAAGACTCAGCTCTCTTTAATTAACACAAACTGGCTTCAGCATAATCTCTCCATGTTCTAAAGTGCCTACCTGCTCTACATCTCTGTTTATGACTATAACATACACTATCTGGAGAGGTCTAGTGAATTCATTTTAATCCAAGAGTAGGCCATCTATAAACTCTAATGTGAGCTCATGTGTTAAATGCATCATGGAGCTTGGTTATACTTTAAAAGTCCTATACTCATTCATAACTACAACACTAAACAAGATAATAAATTTATTTTTGTTAATGGATAACAAGATAGGACAGGACAGGACAGGCAAGCCAAGAAAAGACAGGACCTATGTTGGTAGGAGGTACCTGATGATATATGATGATCTTACTAATATCCAGCAAGTGCAATAGAGTCTTGAGAAACCAGTTTCTCTCAGTAGACTACCCCTATGTGATTATATTTAAAGATCTCTTTTCACATCTTGTGGTTTTAAAGGAGAGGACTCAAGACAATATGGGCATTATGGAAACTCCCTCTGTGACAGTGGCAAAGAGAAAATATGATATTTTAAATGTTTTGGATGAAATCCATTGAGAGCACACAGAGACTACTGTCACTAAAAACTTATGGGACCAATGTGTATGGTCTTGGTAGGTAGTTTCCCTTTATGATTATTGTATTATTACTTAAATAGGCAATTGTTCTTGTCTTGTGGGAGAAGACTCTAATTCTTCATTTTTTTGTTTCTCTCTTTGTTTTATGATTTGTTGTTAGGGATCAAATTGTTTGAATTAAAGGCTTATTTAAAGAATACTATTTAGTTTTTCACCATAACAACTATGTGAGGGCATTAGAAAATTTACGGAATTGAAAATATGGTAAAAGTATCTATAGTTTAATGGCCTGATTACTTTGGTATTTAACAGCTCAGATCCTGTGAAATTGTTGGCAAGACAAGGAGACCTTGGAGCAGACAGGATGATGAAGGCTTGTATTTAGTATATAAAATTGGATAATTATGAAGAAGCATTGAAGGCAGAACACTGTCAAGATATTAAGGATGATTTTGAGGTGTGACTACATAAATCATTCCTCTTGCTACTGATTTTCAGAATTTATAAAACCAGATGGAAATGGAAGTTTACGAATAGAAAAGAGGTACATTGTGATTTTTGTGTGTTTCAAACAACATACTTCACTAAATCTTGTGCACTCATCCCTAGGAGTAATTTTTGGCACCTTGATGTAAATTGTGGTTTTAATTAATCCACTTATGCTTGTTTGATCAAAAGAACATTTTTTTTTCCAAACCGAAAAGATTGTTAGAAAATTGCACTTTATAAATTGCTAATTTAAATGGGTAAGGAATAAGAGGTTTAAAGCTTTTAAATCACTCCTGAATAAGTGACATAATTCTGTGGTTTAAGAGAGATATTCATGACTTTCTTCAGATGTATAGAGAAATATAGCTTCATTGCTCTACAGAGGAGAGAGAAGCGGCTATTCATAGAAGTTAGATTGTTGAAATTGTATTCAAGACCACTTGAGTTCAAGTCCTATGCTTGAGCCTGTTGCTTGACCCTTTGGAAGTAATCTGATCACTGTCAGTCCCAGTCCTTATCTGTAAAATGGATATAATCATGGCATACATATGTTTTGCTTAGCATAAATTGTAACAAAAAAAGATGAAAGCAAGGGAGTTTATCCCTGATACAATTAAGAGAATTATTATTGATTATATTGAATTATAGTGATTAATTTAGTGTAATTGACATGTACATATATATATGTGTGTGTGTGTGTGTATATATATGTATATATATATATATGTATGTATATATATAATATATATACACTATATCTTAGGTTCTGAGAACACTGATAAATGTGATTAGTGAGGCACTGTGAGTTATATTTGAAAGATAATGGAAAATAGAATCGTACCACAAGATTGGAGTTGGGTGGAAATCATAACAAAAGACACACAGAGAAAAATGAAGTATGTAAAATATAGTCCAGTGAGATTGCTCCAATTGTTATGAAACTGGTGGGATGGGTTATTAGAGGAATAGTTTTAAAACAACTAGAAAGGGACAAAAGTAATTAAAAAGAGCCATTATGACTTCAAGAATGGGTTGAAAAAAAGAAAATAAAAACAAATGGGTTGAACCAGACAAGATTCTAAACTTTTAAATTAGGAATGATTTTAATGAAATTGGTGTTAAAATATCTTTGAGAGAAAATGGAGAGATATAGATTAGATGGTAATATAAGCAGTTCGATTCAGATATGGATTTGAGTATAGTTGGATGACCAGACTCAAAGAGTAGTTATTAATGGTTCTTTGTAAACATGGAAGGGACTGTAAAACTCCAAGTATCTCTGCTATTTAATATTATTTTATCCAAAAATTAAATAAAAGCAGAGATAGCATACACATAAAGATAACACAAAGTTGAGGGGTACATAACACACTGGATAACAGTCAGAATACTGAAATATATAGATAGGCTTTAATATTAGCCTGAATTTGTTATGATACATTTGAATCAGGATCAATGTAAGATTTTAACCCCCCCCCCAAAAAAAAGACACTTTATAAATATACATTGGAGAAAGCTTATACACTTAACAATTGTTCTGAAAAAGACATGGATGTTTAATTTTGGGGGAATTTTTAAGTTTTATATGAGTCGGCATTGTGATGTTTCAGCAAATGACAATAGCAACAAAAAATTTGAACAATCTTGGTTGTATTAAAAGGATCACGTCTTCCAGCAATAAGGAAGTGATAGTCTCCCCAACCTCTGTTCTTATTAGGCCTCATCTTGAGTATCTTGCTCAATTCTAGGCACTATAATTTAAGAAAGGTATTGACAAGCTAGAAAATATCCAGAAGAGGGCAAAAGGCTAATGAGTGTAAAGTATCCTTTTAGTTCATTGCATATATATATGTGTGTGTGTGTGTGTGTGTGTGTGTGTGTGTGTGTATACATTATATATATAATATATATGTGTGTATACATATATATGTATACATATGTATATGTGTGTATATATATATATATATCAGTAAAAGGAACTGAGTATGTTTAGCTTGAAGAAGAGAAAACTCAGGAAGAGCATTACATCTATCTTTAAGTATTTGAAAAGCTGAAGGAAGAGGAATTTATGTGGTTTGATTTGCCACAGATGATAGAACAAGGAACAATGGTTGGCATTTACGGAAGGCAAATTTAACATTGATATCAGGAAAAAATAATATTCCAAGCTTTCTAAGTATTTCATCTGGTAAAAAGTAAAATTAAATGCTTCAAGATGTGTTGAGTTCCTATGCCTAGAAGGCAATCAAACAGTGTATACCCTGTGATCCATCAATACCACTACTAGATGTGTATCCCAAAGAGATCATAAAAATGGGAAAATGAGCCAAATGAATAAAAATATTTATAGCAGCTCTTTTTGTGGTGGCAAAGAATTGGAAATTAAGGGAATGCCCATCAATTGGAGGATGGCTGAAAAAGTTATGGCATATGAATGGAATGGAATGGAATTGTGCTAAAGAAATAACTAACAGGCAGATTTCAGAAAAACCTTGAAAGACTTACATTAATTGATGCTGAGCAAAATGAGCAGAACCAGGAGAACATTGTACACAGTAACAGCAACCTTGTGTGATGATCAAATTGACTTAGCTCTTCTCAGGAATACATTGATCCAAGACAATTCAGAAAGATTCATGAAGGAAAATGCTATCCACATCCAGAGAAACAACTGATGGAGTCTGAATGCAGATTGAAGCATACTATTTTCACTTTTTGTTATTTTTTTATTTCTTGTGATTTTTTCTTGTTCTGTTTCTTCTTTCACATCATAACTAATGTGAAAATATGTTTATATTATCATACTTTATAACCTATATCAGATATCTCAGGGAGGGAGAATGGGAGTGAAGAGGGAGAAAAAAATTGAAACTCAGAACTTATTAAAATGAATGTTGAGAACTATCTTAACATGTGATTGGGGAAAAAAGAAAATAACATTTACCAAAAAAAGGATGGCCTCCTTCTTAGAGGTCAAGAGGAGGCTGGGCCATTAGTTATATCAGTGCATTAGATGAGGGTTTTATGTGCATAGGTTGCATGAGATGGTGAGTGATGTCCCTTCCAACTCTCAAATTCTATTATTCTGTGATTTTATGAAATTAAAGCAATTACAGTGCTTTGCAAATCTCAATGTATTATGTAAATACTTGTTTAGGGCAGAATTCGGTGTAAAGCGGGTCTTCTGGAGTCTAACCAAAAAGAAATACTTATTAAAAGAAATGCATCTTAATATATGCATTTCATTGGTACTGAACTTAACCTGAGAATTATCATATTATAATAAAGCCAGAAGACTGATATCTGAGATGGATAAATTATCTAATTTCACTCATCTTATAATAGGTTCAAAGTAGCGAATCTCTGTATAGGTACAAATTTCCCCAAAAGTGTCTTGCTGCATTTATCCTCTGTATAGCAGCCTATGAAATTCACCCATGAAGGGCAAATAGTCTATTTCCTTCTAAAGATTTATTTTCTTCTTTACATGCATTCTTTTTGGTTCTTACCTGATTATGATGGCTCCTCATTCACTACAAATTTATTTCAAACTGAACAAACCATTCAAGGCCCTCATTTTTCTGTTATCAAGCAATATTCTTAGCAATCACACACTACTGCAATTTATATACCCTTTGTTCAAGTCAAATCAAGCTATTTTATATTTTCTAAATAATCCCTGCCTCTTGTTCATTTGCTCAGATATTTCACTTAAACTGGAAGATGGTCCTATCTCTACTGCCTCCACAATGTCTTCCTACCCAAATACTACCCATCTGAGTCTTCTAAGCTCAAAAATTCCACTTTTTATAGGAAACATTCCTTACTACCCCCTTACCAGATATGATCCATTCTGAACACTTTTAATCCATCTATTCATCCATTCATTCCAAATTCATTCAGTCTGAAAACATACAATTTGCCTACTATGTTCAATGTACATTGATAGATAAACTGAAGTGATACACAATTCATGCCCTAAATGGACTCAGAATTTAAAGAGGCGAGGTAAGGCTTATATGCATATATGATACAACTAGGTGAAGAGATATACTGCAACTATTATCGGGAAAATTTAAGAACAGTGAGATTACTTTCAGGTGGATCAGGGAATGATTCATGGTCAGGACAGAACTGAAGGAAAAGAATTTGAAAATGATTGGTTATAAATACATAGGGATAGGCCATATCAGGCTAGACTTAGGTTATAGCTTCTGTAGTATGCAGTTTGCCTAGAATGAACCTTATGAGAAGGGTAGAATTGTGGTTTTCATGATACTGTAAAAGATAGGTCAAAGAGTTTATATTTTTGCCTAGCCTCAGGATCACGAATTTTGATTTAGAAGGAACCTTAGTAACCATCTACTTAACCTCATACCCTAATGGAGTCACCACTGTAACACACCCTAGAAGTGTTCATACAGCTCCAGCTTAAAGACATCTAATTATAGGAATTACAAAATCTCTTGAGATAGGACATTCTACTTTTCCATACCTCTACAGTTCTAGGAAGTTTCTCCTTAAATCAAACCTAAATTTGCTTCTTTGTAGTATCTGCCCACTCATTATGGATCTACTATCTGGGTCAAACAACAAACCTAATGCTTCTTCCACATGAATGCCCTTCAAATACTCTTAAAAAGTTACTGTCCCTGCAGTTCTTTCCATTGATCCCTATATGACAAGGTCCCACACTGTTCACCATTCTGGTTGGCATTCTCTGAATATACCAGTTTATCAGTCATCTCCTTACACTGTGGGACCTGGGACAGAACACAGTATTCCAAATGCGGTTTGACAGGAGCAGAGTACAGAGGACCCATAACCTTTTTATTCTTGAGAGCTATACTTGTCTTAGTTTAACCCAAATTCTTATGATGTTATTTGCTTGGCACACCACCTTGTTGGCTTATAATTATGTTTGCAGCCCACTAAAGCCACTAGATCTTTTGTCCCCAGACTAATTGTGGTATAGCTAATCATATCTCCTTTATATTATAGTTGCAATGTTTACTTGTGAAACCTAAATACTTGACTTACAATTATCCCCATTGCAATTTTTTTTCTTATGGGATTTAGCATAGTACTCCAGAATTCTAAGACCTCTTGGGATTAAGACTCTGGCCTCTATGGTGTTAGATAAACCTTCCATCTTTCTGCAAATTTGATAAACAAGTTATCTGGGTCTTTACTCCAGTGAGTCAAGAAGTATTTATTAAGTACTTACTAGGTACCAAGTACTGTGCTAAGCAGTAAAGAGAAAAAGGAAGGGAAAATAATGGTTCCTACTTTTGAGATCACATTTTATCATCTTTTGTAACCATGATAACTAGCCCAGAGCCAATCACAGATTCCTTGGCCACACCACTGGAAACGTCTTGCTACATGGAACTAAGAGTTATTAAGAAATCATTGATGGTTTTTGAGCAGAGGAGTAATATAGTCAGACCTAAATATTAGGAAGATGACTTTGGCATCGTGGATATGAGTTGGAAGGCTATTGAATGGTCAAATCAAGAAGTAATGGGGACTTGAATGAAAGAGATGTAAAAATGAAGAAATCAGGTATGAGAAATATTACAGAGGTAGAAATAAATGAACTTAGCAACAAATTGCATGTGGTGATTAAAACAAAGGGGAAATACAGGTCAAACATCAAACTCTAAAGTTTTGAGCCATGGTGATATAAAGGACTGTGGTGCTATGAATAGAAACTGGAAGGGGAAATACTGCAGACTGAATATGTTTTTTTTCACTTATTGAATTTGAAGTACTCAGTATAACATCACATTTGAGCATCAGAAGAGAGATTGGGACTGGAAATAGAGGTTTACTAGTTATTTGAAACTAGATTCCAATTAGTACAAGTGATGGATCATGTGAATCTCATGATTTGTTTGCATGTATTTGATTTCTCAATATCTGAAGTTATAATTATGGAAAATATGGTAATTGATACCAGACCAATGGAACTAGGTAATGTAAATTGAATAATGCTCACACTTCACAAGATTCATTACCTTCACTAATCATAACTACAGGTAAAAAGTGAAGCTATAGAAATATATGAGAATCACAGACAAGACCTTAGAAGTAGAAGAGAAAGCCAAGGATAGACTCATGGAATAAATACACTTGGACTCTAGGAGAATAATCCTGGAAGCAAATCAAAGTAAATGCATAGACACTTAGCAGGAAAACCAGGAGCAGTATTATTGATGCCTTTGGAGCAGAGAATATTCATAAGGAGTGGTTGTCAGTGGTATCATATGCTGCTAAAATTCCCCTGATAATTATGTATAAAGAGGAAAAAGGATGAGTCTAATATCTTCAATTTTTAATCACCTATAGATTTGACATATATACTTCCTATGGTTTCATAAAAGTTTTTGAAAAAGATATTAAAAAGGAAAAGTTCAGGAAAAGAGTCCTAGCGCATAGCACACAGCCTTTTGCTAATGTTCATATTGATTCATTAGTTAATAGTAATATTTATGTAGCAATAACATTTAAATATCTTATTATACT
The DNA here is from genome assembly GCF_011100635.1 of Trichosurus vulpecula. Taxonomy (NCBI): domain Eukaryota; kingdom Metazoa; phylum Chordata; class Mammalia; order Diprotodontia; family Phalangeridae; genus Trichosurus; species Trichosurus vulpecula. Next base: position 319,374,194 of record NC_050576.1, on the reverse strand, counting down.
TAACAAAGTACTTTGCATATAATATACAGCAAATACAATAACCACCTGAGATTCATACCATTATCTCAATTTTACTGATGAAGAAACAGACCCCACGATCTTAGGATATGAGATTTAGAGCTAGAAGACACCTTAAGTGCTATAATGTAAACCCACCTGATTTAACAGGTGAGAAAAAAGAGGCCAAAAGAATTTAGATGATTTGCACATGGTCATATAGCTTTTCAGTGTCAGTCTATCTTCGTAACTCCAAATCCAAAATTCTATTATATCATGCTTTCACTATGGTCGATCTATCACCTAAAAACACACTAAACTTCTTTCTTCCAGCCCATATTTTTATAACATGTCCCCAAGGATATAATGAAAGATTTCATCAACTGCTTCCTGAAATAAATATCCTGTATAGGAGAAAATCAAGCTCAATGGCATTTAGAGTTGCCTGCTGTTATTAAAAGCCCATCTCTTTAACACCATCAGATTTTGGTGGTGCTATAGGACTGCAAATCAGAAAAAAAGACAAATAATTCAAAGGGCAATGGTGAGAAATATTGGGTGTATGTAATTTGCAGCACATTTCTAGTGTTATCAAAAACATTAGCAAGAATGTGTATGGCAGGAGGGAAAAGTGAGTAGATCATATCTAAAATTGAAAAATAACATACAGGCAGTCTGAGTAATATGTTTGTAAACTTGTGGTACTAAAACAAAAAGGAAAATGCTACTACTAAGACATTGGGCAGATTGCCTAAATATGAAATGTGGACAAACCTAGGTAAGGATTATATAAGAAATTGTATCCTATATCAATGAAGGGAGGACTCACAAGAATAAAATCATGGATATATTAGAGAGGAACAAGTAATAAATGTATGATCAGCCAAAATTGGCATTGCAAAGTACATTTACTAAAGTTCTTCATCACCAATCAGTTTTTAAAAGAGCTGAGCACTCTAAAAGTTCATCTATAATTAGCAATCCCCTCTTGTCAAGGATGTCGTAAATGAGATTCATGCTTTATATGTGGGGCATAAAAAATGACATCTGCAGCCCCTTTCAATACTGGGATGCTATAATTCCATTAATTTTTATAATATTCCTTTGATTCATTTGCCTAACAATCAAGATAAAAGATAAAACTAGGTAGTTTATTAAATGGAGCACTGGACTTGGAGTAAGAAGGACTTAGTTTGAATTACACCTCACATCCTTCTTGCTATGTGATCCAGGGTGACTTATTTAACCTTGTGAAATAAGCCCTTCTTCATTCAAATCAAAGTCAACTGCAAGTCATGTCATTTTACCTTAGCACTTAGCACAGTAACCCATTTAGCAAAATTTTTAGCACAGAGAAGGTGCTTAATAAATCTTAATCAATTGAATCAACTACTCAACTTAGTTTCCTCATCTATAAAATGGGGGTAGCACTTACTTCACAAGGTTATTGTAAGAGTTAAAATAAAATATGTAAAGTATTTTGTGAACCTTAAAGCACTATATAATTGTGAAGTATTTATCATTGTCAAAGTGTTTAAACCCATTCAGTTTCATTAAGCATGACTCCATGTGCCATCAGCCTATCTCCAATCCCAGCTGTGTCCTTCTTTCTCTGGACTATGGCATTGTAGTTCAGCAACCTTCTTACCCAGCAACATCTTATACTGCCTGTGGCCTTTGTGCCTTGGAACAATTCTTCATCTTTACATCTTTCTTACCCTGGAAAATTCCCTTATCTCTGTGGCCCTTTCACCCCAGAACATCTTTCTGTCCTGCTACCATATTCTCCCACTTGTGAATTCTTCCCAGAATCTCTATTATGAGGCAAGGCCCAAGTCAGCTATCCTTCATGACACACTTGGCCCTTTGACTGCCGACTTCTGCATAAATGCATGCTCTTTTTCCCCTTGGCATTTAAGCTCCATTTTCTGTATAGTCCTTATCCATTAGAGTATAACCTCCTTGAGGGCAAGGTCTGGCTTTCTTTTTCTTCTATTTTTATCCCCCAAAATTAGCACAGTGCCTTACAATATGAGGCCATGATGATAAATGTGTATTGACTGGTCATCATGGAAGATACCTATCACAGAAATTAAATGGAAAAGGAAACCCTAAAGGATGTGGGATTCTACCTATCTGTATTGTAGAAACCATTGTGCTGATTATATCAATTTGTGGAAAATTACAGAGCCTCCTAAATTAGAGTCATTATCATTCAAAAGATTTATTCATGAAGAATGCTTACTACTCAAACTATGATATGCTTCTGAATGGACAGACAAAGAAATTGTCCACCAGTATATATATCTTGAAAAGATACTCTTTTGGACAATAAACAGGGGCCATAAACTAAAACACTCTCCATATACTAAATAAACTCCATAAACACTCTCCAAATACTAAATATTTTAGATCATTTAAATTGAAAATGAAATAATTACTGTGCAACAGCATGAAACTTGGGATTTAGAAAGTTATGATAGAAAGACAACTCAAGAACAAAAAATGGAAAGAATTGGATGCCTAATCAGAGTTTAAACGGACATTTAGAAGAGAGAAGTTAATTTTGACTAGGTCAATAGCAAGTCATGAACATTTTACCTTCAATGAATATACTCACATAATTTTCTTGTTCCTGTCTCCTTCTGTCTTTCTCCTCACCTCACTGTTTGTGAGTGAATGCATTTTTCCATTTTTCTGAGCCTTTTTGTCTCTATATTCCTTCTTTGTTGCTACATCCTTATTATTTGCTCTCTCTTTTCATGCACCTTCCTAACACTTTGTAATAAGCTGTTCATAAAGCAGAACTATAAATTTATGTTATTACTTACTTTGTTTGTAGCATTTTAAAATTTTATTTTACTTGTAGTGTTTTAGTTATAGTACTGACTTTTTCTTTCTCTTAATTAGAAACAAAACATAATTTATTATTTTAAATTCTCTATCAGAATGAATCAAGATGATTTTTAGTGTATCCACTCCCACCTAAACAATTGATCATTTAATACAGGAAAAACTTCCAACTTGTACTTTTTTGTCTTTATCAACATTAGAAATTGATTACTATCCTGAAAATTTCATGATCCAAATAATTTTTCCACCTCATTTCTCAAGCATTATTGAACACTAGAAGATTTCATGTTAGTGTTGCAACACACGCTTTAGAGAAACAAGTTCATTTTCAGAAATATCTGTCACCTCTGTAATATTTCCTCATAATGGAAAAAGCTCAAGTCTGTTTTGTTGTGTTTTCCTTAATAGTATTTTTTTCCAATTACATGTAAAGATAGTTTTCAACATATATTTTTGTAAAATTTCGAGTTGAAAATTTTTCTACCTCCTTCCCCAAAACAGCAAGCAATCAAATACAGATTGTATATGTATAATCAAGTTAAACATAGTTTCACCTTAGTCAGGTTGTGAAAGAAGATTGGGGGTGGAAGGAGAAAACCCACAAGAAAGAAAAAAACAAAAACAACCAAGTTAAAATAGTATGTTTTGGTCAGCATTCAGGTTCCGCAGTGCTTTCTCTGGATATGGATAGCATCTTCCATCACTACTCTTTGGAATTTTCTTGGATCATTTTATTGCAGAGAAGAGCTAATTATATTAAAATTAATCATCATGCAATGTTGTTGCTATTGCATAAATGTTCTCCTGGATCTTATCACATCACACAGCATCAGTTCATATACATCTTTTAATATTTTTCTGAAGTCTGCCTGCTCATCATTTTGTATAGCACAATGCTATTCTATTACATTCATATACCACAACTTGTTCAGCCATTCCCCAATCGTTGGGCATTCCCCCAATTTCCAATTCTTTGCCACCACAAAAAGAGCTGCAATAAATATTTTTATACATTTGACTCCTTTTCCTTCTTTTAATGATCTCTTTGGTTTATGGACCTAGTAGTGGTATTTTTGGATCAAAGGGTATGCACAATTTTATGCCCTTTGCACATGGTTCCAAATTGCTCTCCAGAATGGTTAGATCAGTTCACAATTCCACCAACAATGCATTAGCATTCCAATTTTCCCATATCTTCTCCAACATTTGTCATTTTCCTATTTTGTCATGTCAGACAATCTGATAGGTGTGATGTGGTACCTCAGAGCTGTTTTGATTTGCTTTTCTCTAATCAACAGTGATTTACAGCATTTTATATGACTATAGATAGCCTTAATTTCTTCATGTGAAAATTGCCTGTTCATATGCTCTAACCATTTATCAATTGGGGAATGAATTGTATTCTTATAAATTTTACTCAGTTCTTTATGTATTTTAGAAATGAGGCCTTTATCAGAAAGGCTGTCTGTGAAGTTTTCCACCAGACTCCTGCTTTCCTTCTAATCTTTGTTGTATTGCTTTTGTTTGTGCAAAAACTTTCTAATTAAGTGTAATCAAAATTATCCATTTTGTGTTTCATAAAGTTCTCTTTGCAAGTCCGTGATTTTAACTCAGTATTGTAGTGAAGGAACATATTTGGAGGAGAGTATACTTTTCATGCTGAAAATATAAATGACTAGGGGGACAAAAAACAAGATTTCCCTGACTCCCCCACTCTTAATTTGTATTCATTACCTCTGTTAGTAACAACTAAGTCTTTGCTAGGAATTGTTCTTGCAGACTGGCATCTTGCCTATCACTTCAGCAACATGATCATTTGAGAAATGAATGTAAATCATTAAACTGATTGTTCATTTGTATGTTGTTCCTTTTATATTTTGCATGATATTTTCACATTTTAAATTACATAAAACTTTATGTAGTAAATGTAGTGTCAAAGGAATTTATTCATTTGGAATGATTATTTTGCTGCTAAGAGACAAACAAAAGATTTTGAGATCTATACCCATGTGAAGCACATACTTTTAATAGCACTTTGCCCAAGTAACATCTTGGAATGTATTAATGAGCCTCTTTCAGAGATCTAAGCCTCTCTTTACACATATTTAACATTTTTCCTGAATTTAGGATCATCTGGCTTTGACAGTAATACGTATTGGCAGATTGAATCCAAAAGATCATAACCCCTCTGATCTTCCTTTGAAAACCATTAAGCACATTTATGAAGCCTACATATTTGAAATATGCATTGATTTTTTCAGGAAAATTTTAGCTAAAAGATAAACGTGCATATTATTGTTCAATCAGTAAATAAACATTTATTAATCACCTACTATTTGCCAGGCACCTTGCTACATGCTGGAGATTTTAAAAAAGTATGCCAAATACACTCCCCATTCATGCCCACGATGAACTTAAAATCTAATGGGGGACATAGCATGCAAACAAACAAATAAAAAGTAAGAAATATAAAAAAAATAAATTGAAAATAATTAACAGTGGGACAACACTAGACTTAAGGGAAGGCTTCTAGTAAAATATGAGATTTTAGTAAATATGTAAAGGAAAACTCTGGGTCACATGAACAACAAGATGTTGAACTACACATTTTCATTAATCCATATTACTACTCAAACCTCTCAAAAACGTGTTATATATCAAAGATAAAGCAATGGCAGCTGTTTCTATGATCTATATCATCTAGGATCCAAAAGAATAATAACTTACAAAAACCACAACCAAGAACAAATGCTCACTGACACTGAGCTCCATTACCACCCCTCCCCCACCTCCCATGCTACTGGACAGGCCACACTAAAAGACCCAAGGACAAAATGCAGGCTTACATCAAAACCCACCTTACGCCCTGCCCCTCCTCCTTCTTTAGAGCACTATAGAGATCCCAGGCTATGGAAGGTGCTCAGTTCTGAATAATCTGTTGGCCATAGCTCTTCTGGAGCATGTGGAAGTACTAGTGTTAGAAAGCTCTGCATTTCTGGTGCTGGGGAAAGCAAGCTTTGAACTGCCTGAACAAGGTCAGAGAATTAAGGAATAGAAATAGTAGGACAGCCACCAGTACCAGACAATATACATGGGGGGAGCTGTGTAGCACTCAACTGAGGTGAGTTGATTTTTAATCACTAAAAGGACAGCTGGCCCAAAGACATGGGCTGTTAAATCAATATTCCTGTATCAGTTCTGGATATTTATAATAGAAGGATACATAATAGAAACTAAATTAATTTCTGGAGAAACTAGAGTTAAAAGACTTACGATATTATCTATATTTCTTGTATATTTCTCTAATCAGAAAAATTTATGTGAAGAAGTTTTTTTCAATTAAACCAAAAGAAGTTTGCTTGTGTATATGTGAATTTATAAGTTCAGTGATTTGAATACTGACTATTAAAGGTTTCTTTCATGTGTTCTGACATTCCCATTAAAGTTTATGCTGTTTTCTATACTTTTTTTCTTACACAGTTGTTGAATCAATCTCCTTATCATCAACATCAATATCATTTCTATCAACAATAAATGTATGTTGCACTCCTAAGCTGTGGGAAAATGTTTATATTATTAACTGTGTGGTCTAGGAATTCAAGGTATTTATTAAATCAGAGAGGACAGGAATCCTGCTCACATTATGTGAATGCTGGGTGTCAAAAAGAATATAGTAAATATGTATGTGTGTGTTTGTATAGTTGAATTAATGTGATAACCTAATTAATGAACTTTTAGAGCAAAGAAGCATGTTTTTTATAGAAGGAATATAAAAGGATAGATCATTTCTTAATAAGGATGGAGTTTATATTGTTAAAAATCAAACTGCCCTCAGGAAGAGATGAATGATAGATATCATTAGACAGAAAGGGCTACATTTGTACCCCAAATCACAAGAAAGTCATTTTAACTAGATGATGTGCTCATTGATGTGTCAAAGAAAATTGCTTGATTCTTAACAACTAATGGTTCTGAAATGAGCTTTGAAGATCTTGTTATGTAGTGATATATTGTTGTAGAATATGATTAGAGATCCTTTTAAATACTGATCACATATATTTTAAACACTTCCTTGGAAAATATAAACCTCAAAGTTGTCCAACATCCAGTATATTTCTGTGTGGCTAAAACTGAGGGAACTAAGTCTTATAGGGAAAAATTTAAATTGGAAAATATATCCAGGATAAGATTTAAAAATAAACACCTCATTCACGTTTTCAAAATTTAATTTAATTGTTTTATTTCAAAATTGGATCTATGATTTTCTAGGTATCATGATTTCAGGAAGAAGAAATTCCCTTTAATAAGGAAGACTGGCATCTACTCTGAATCCTATAATCTTCAAGGTGTTACTTTAAATCCAATTAAATGTGAAATGAAAAGTAAGCAAACCAGATTAGAAACCACTTTTAAATTACTTGGCTTGCTGTTTTCTACCAATATGTTCAAAATTTTTAGTTTTGCTTTCAAGCTGTCACTTTCAATTAACATGCATATTATGAATGATAACATATTCAAATTAATGAAAGACTGCTATAGTAGACTTTCACCCTCAAAGGCAGGTATACATTCAAATTTCCCTTTTTGATATAGTGGCTGTTTGACCTTAGGAAAGTTACTTACCATGTCTGTTTCATAGGAAACTCTCTAAGATTAAAATTACAGGAAAAAAGTGTGAATGTTCATGGATACAGAGAGTTTTCTCTTTTGGAACTTGCATCAAGGAAGGCATTCATGTTTAAGAGATTATTGAACCAAGTTATAGTCCAAAAGAAAGTAGATGGACAAGATGATTTTTTCAAACATTCTTTTTCCTCTATGATATTATAATCCCATAATGAACAGCTGCTGACTATGTTTAAAATAGTTTTGTTCTTTTTTCTTTCACAATATTTATTTATTTCATTTAGTATTTCATTCTTACATGTACAAAAATATTAAAAATTGTTATTTTTTAAAAATTTTGAATTCCAAATTCTCTGCCTCCCTCCTACCCCTCCCTTTACCATTTGAGAAAGTACGCAACAAATTGATTATATGTGTGGTCATGAAAAATATATATTTCCATAATATCCATTTTTCCAAAAGAAAAATAAAACAGATGCAAAGAAAAAAAAAGTAAAATTTAAAAGTATTCTTCATTCTGCACTCAAAATTCATCAGTTCTCTCTCTTTAGAGGGGTACCATTTTTCATCATGGGTCCTTTGGAATTATCTTGGATCGTTGACTTGATCAGAGTAACTAAGTCTTTCCTGGTTCTGTTCACTTTCTTTTGGGTCAGTTCGTACAAGTCTTACCAGTTATTGTTGGTTTCCTGATAATATCCTACTCATTGTTTCTTATACAACAGTAGCATTCCATCACAATCATATACCATAACTTATTGAGTCATGACACCATTGATGGGCATCCTCTCAATTTCCAGTTCTTTGCTGCCACAAAAAAAGAATTAGTACTAATATTTTTGTGTGAATAGGACTTTTTCTTTTTTCTTTTATCTCTTTGGTATACAGACATAGTAATGATATTTCTAGGTCAAAATATTTTTGTACAGTTATTTTTTTAAGCCTTTGGGTTTAGTAACACATTATTCTTCACAATGGTTGGACTAGTTCACAATTCTCCCAACAGCACATGACTGTATCCATTTTTCCACCTACTTCCACCATTTCTCATTTTCCTTTTCTGTCATGTTAGCCAATCTTATAGTTGTGAAGTGTTGTCTCAACATTGTTGTACTTTGCATTTCTCTAATAATTAATGATTTAGAGCATTTTTCTTGTGCTTATTGACAGCTTTGATTTCTTCTTTCCAAAAGAAACTGTTGGGGTGGAGTCAAGATGGCAGCTGAAAAGCAGGGAGTTGCTTAAGCCCTCCCCCAGGCCCCTCCAAACACCTATAAAATGGCTCTAAACAAATTCTAGACCTGCAGAACCCACAAAATATCAGAGGGAAACAGTGCTCCAGCCCAGGAAAGCCTGCATGGTTTCTGGGAATGGTCTATCACACGGAGCTGGGGGTGGAGTGGAGCAGAGCCCTGTGTGGGCTGCACCAGGACCAACCAGACCAGGAGCAAGGCAGAACAGGCCTTAGGGCCCTGAATCATTGAGCTGTGGCATTTACCAGAATTCTCAATCCACAAATGCCAAAGACAACAGAGCAGGTTAATGGGAAAAACTACTGAGACAGAGTGAAAAGAGTTCATGGCCAGCCACTGCCCTGACGGTGGCAGAGGTGGTGCAACTCTAAGGCTGCTTCTAGAGCACTAGATGCAGTTGATTCCACCCAAGGCCCACCTGCTGGGAGGAATTAAGCAGCAGATTAGAGAGGGAGTACAAAGACTGCTTTGCCCTGCATAGATCTGGGCCACAGTCCTGGTTGTCTGTTCTTGGGGGAGGAGAGCTGGTGTGGCAGAGATTGCTGTGTAGAAGTAGTTCTGAAAACAACAGTTCAGCCCCTAAAGCTTGGGACAAAATTTCTCTACTCTACAAGCACTCACACCCTGACAAAAAGCTCAAATTTCAAGTAGTTGTTTGGGAACATGACCAGGCAGTGAAAATGGACTCAGATTCAGACTCAGACTTTGGAATCTTTTTTTTTTGGTGACAAAGAAAACCAAATACATACATCCAGAAGAAGTCCACAAAGTCAAAGAACCTACATCAAAAACCTCCTAGAAAAATATGAATTTGTCTCAGGCCATGGAAGAGCTCAAAAAGAAGTTGGAAAAGCAAGTAAGAGAAGTTGAGGATAAATTGGGAAGATAAATGAGAGTAATACAAGAAAACCATGAAAAACAAGTCAATGACTTGCAAAAGGGATCCAAAAAATAATGAAGGAAATAACACCTTAAAAATAGATTAACTCAAATGGTAAAAGAGTTCCAAAAAGCCAGTGAGGAGAAGAATTTCTTGAAAGGCAGAATTAGTCAAATGGAGAAGGAGGTCCAAAAGACCACTGAAGAAAACACTATCTTAAACATTAGATTGGAGCAAATGGAAGCTAGTGACTTTATGAGAAATCAAGATATTATAAAACAGAAACAAATGAATGAAATAATAGAAAACGATGTGAAATATCTCATTGGAAAAACCACTGACCTGGAAAATAGATCCAGGAGAGATGATTTAAAAATTATTGGACTACCTGAAAGCCATGATCAAGAAAAGAGCCTAGATATCATCTTTCAAGAAATTATCAAGGAGAAGTGCCCTGATATTCTAGAGCCACACGGTAAAATAGAAATTGAAAAAATCCACAGACTGCCTCCTCAAATAGATCTCAAAAAGAAAACTCCAAGGAATATTATTGTCAAATTCCAGAGTTACCAGATCAAGGAGAAAATACTGCAAGCAGCCAGAAAGAAACAATTTGAATATTGTGGAAACACAATCAGGATAACACAAGAAATAGCAGCTTCTACCTTAAGGGATCAAAAAGCATGGAAGATGGTATTCTGGAGGTCAAAGGAGATAGGATTAAAACAAAGAATAACCTACCCAGCAAAACTGAATATAATGCTCCAAGGCAAAATATGGATTTTCAATAAAATAGAAGACTCAAGCTTACTGAGTGAATAGACCAGAGCTGAATAGAAAATTTAACTTTCAAATACAAGAATCAAGAGAAGCATGAAAAGCTAAACAACGAAGAGAAATCATAAAGGACTTATTGAAGTCAAACTGTTTTGTTTACATTCCTACATGGAAAGATGATGTGTGTAATTCATGAGACCTTTCTCAGTATTAGGGTACTTGAAGGGAATGTACGTACATATATACATATACATATACATATATATATATATATATATATATATATATATATATATATATATATATATATATATATATATATATATATATATAGACAGAAGGCACAGAGTGAGTTGAATATGAAGGGATGAATGATATCTAGAAAAATAAAATTAAATTAAGGGATTAGAGAGGGACATATTGAGAGAGGTTATCTCACATAAAAGTGGCAAGAAAAAGCAGTTCTATTGGAAGGGAAGAGGGGGCAGATAAAGAGGAACGAGTGAATCTTGCTCTCATTGGATTTGACTTGAGGAGGGAATAACATACACACTCAATTGGGTATCTTACTCCACAGGAAAGAGGGGGGAAGGCAGGAAGAAAGGGGGGACAATAGAAGGGTGGGCAGATGTGGGAGAAGTAATCAAAAGCAAACAGTTTTGAAAAGGGTCAGGGTTAAGGGAGCAAATTGAATAAAGCAGGACAGGTTAGTGGGGAGCAAAATGTAGTTAGTCTTTCACAACATGGATATTGTGGAAGGGTTTGGAATAATTATACACGAGTGGTATATGTTGAATTGCTTGCCCTCTTACAGAGGGTGGGTGGGGAGGGAAGAGTGGAGAGAATTTGGAACTCAAAGTTTTAAAAGCAGATGTTCAAAAAAAAGTTGTTTTTGAATGCAACTGGAAAATAAGATATACAGGCAATGGGGCATAGAAATCCATCTTGCCCTACAAGAAAGTAAGGGGAAAGGGGATGGGAGGGGGGAGTGGGGTGACAGAAGGGAGGGCTGACTGGGGAATGGGGCAATCAGAATATATGCCACCTTGGAGTGGGGGGGTGGGTAAACATGGGGAGAAAATTTGTAATTCAAAATGTTGTGGAAATCAATGCTGAAAACTAAAAATATTAAACAAATAAAAAAATTTAAAAAATTAAAATCAGTGTTTCCCAGGCCAACAATTCCACTACCATCTGTGTCCCTACCATCATCATCAAATGATTCAACCCTTCTCAATTGCCTCTTCAATGCTACAGCCAGCTCCTTCTCATTAATCACAACCACTGAAAACCCAGAAATTTTTTTGCCACAAAAGTCCTTAGCATTGTCAAATGGTTCAGCACTAGAAACACATGGTTTTATTAGTGTAAATGAACTTAAATAAGATGCGTTGCCTCCTATATATGTAACCTCCCTCTGCTACATGACCACCTTGAGAATGAGTTTTCTTGCTTTTCTATTTGTTTCCCTAAGATTTAGCAAACTTCTTTGCATACAATAAGCAATAAATGAATATTATTTTTTCATTCATTCAAAAAAAGCCTGTTTATATCCTTTCATCACTTATCAGTTGGGGAATGACATATTTTTATGCAACTTCATTCTCTTAAAAATCCTATTATACTGATAACTTTCTTATATAATTATTATTCTTAATATATTTCTGTAAATAGTGATCCATTACTTGTAACTTTTTTTTAAAGAAAGGGTAGAAAAGTTCAGGAAAAACACATAATACATCAGTTGTGTCTGACAGTAATTATGATATCCCATATTGTTCTGCAAAGAAACTTTGAGGTACAAGTTTTTTTTTTTTCCCTCAACTCTTGTCTGGGATCAAACCTGGTCATAATAATTATACAGTTTTCAGTTTCAATGTTTTTTTTTTGTTTTTGTTGTTGAAATCATGCATATTGTCTTTTTGATTTGGCTTTTTTCACTCTGAATAATTTCACATGTCTTCACAGGCAGCTCGGAATTAATTGTAATTGTCATTTCTTACAGCACAACAATTTTCTATTGCATTCAAACATTTCTAGTCCTTTAAACGTCATTCAAGTGACACATTGTTTTGTTATTTCAAGTTGTTACAGAAAACTGTTATTTTGATGCATCTGGGATCTTCATTTATTTGTTTAATTCACTTCTAGTATGTAGCTAAAAAGAGTATAGTTTGGTAAAATATACAGAAACTTCAGTGACTTTTTCAGAATGATTACAGCTTGTTTATAGAATAATTGAATAAATCTACAGCTTTACTACTGTTCTTTTTTTTTCCATAGCCCCTCAAATATTTATTCCTCATTGTTGTTGGGCTTTTTGTAATCTATGTTAATTTTTAAGATTTGAAGAACATAAGAGATATTTTGATTTGCATCTTTCTTATTAACAATGATTCAAACAGTCTTACCAAAATAGTAATAGCTTGAGATTCACTTTTGAAAATTACTAAGTTCATAACCTTTAAAAACCTATCCATAGAAGAATGGCTTTTTGTCTCAAATATCTTTGTTAATTCCCTAAATATTGCCTATAGTCTTTCTTCTCAGATTTTGATATCAAACCTTTATCAAAGAAATTTAGTTGTAAAGATTTCTTCCCCCTATAGTTCCTTTTCTGGTTAGCCTAATTGTCTTGATATTGTTTCTCTAAAGCTTTTCGGTTCCATATAATCTGTTTCAAAGTTATACCACATACATAAAAAATGTGGAAATAATATATAATTCTTCAGTAAGGTTGAAAGATTTAGAAATTAGATCTAGTTCACTTGTGGGTCATCAGTGTGCTAAAAAAGGTCCTTGATGCTGCCATTAATATTCACTATAGTCTAGAAGGAATCTAGAGTACCTTTTCTCAATCTCAGTATCTAGATGATTACTCTCAATAGTCCCAAATAGTCAGGAAAGACATGTTATCAATCTAATGATGAAATAGATCTAATAGTTATTGGAATTTTGGAAGGAGATACTTGGTTATCTTTTGGCCTGTACACCTACCAGAAGTTCAGGCACTACAAGTAACATGCATGTCTTTACTGTCTGAGAACTATGTGGATTAAACTGTGGTCATTACTGTAATGTTATCCCTTAGGAAGATAGAACAGAGTTCCTACTGCTTATCTGCTCGATAACTGTCAAGAGTTTTTATCATACGCAATCTCTGTGAGAGGAAATACGGATAACAGGAAGAAAATAAGAAAATAAGACGTATGCGTTGGCATTTTATTTATTGTAGAGTGGGAGTATTTGAAATTATCATAAGAATATATATATATATATATATATATATATATATATATATATATTAAATGAGGTAACATAAAAATATTTCTAGAAATTCAATGTAAAAATACTTCCAAACCTAAGTTTATTTTTTCTTTCCCTAATTCAAATATGAATGATCTAAGGAATCACTTTTTCCAATAACAACCTGATTCTTTATATAAAGAACTATAACTCTAGGAAGATGGTACAGTAGATCAGAAAATTCCAAACTCTCCAGATTTCCCCCACAAACAAGACAAAATAGAACCTCTATGGCAATAGTAGAGTTGGGACAGAATAATGATCCTCCTGGGACAACCAGAGAAGTTCCACAGAAAAATCCCACGATTAAAGTTTGGTTCCAGTGAAGTATAAACCCCTCCAGGCTAGTTCCTCTTAAACAGCAAGAAGCAAGTCCTGGGGCTAGCTAGGTTGAGAGGTAGCCTCAGTCTCAGCTACAGGAATTTTTACCTACAAGAGAGTGTGGTGAGTTAGGTGTCTGAGCAGGGGAAAATTGAGGTAACCTCTGCTAATATGGGACACCAGGCCCAGCTGGGCTGCCAAGACACAGCCTTGGGTGAGAAGGAACCAGCAAATGCTCAATGAGTGCAGAAGCAGTGGGGCAGGGACACCACCAGCTGTGGACACTCACAGGAAGACAGAGGGTAGAGTTCTTGATTTCATTTTCAGGCCAGAGGGGAGAACTAAAGGAGGATCTCGGGCCAGAGGCACCATGCTCCATACACTAGGACTAGAAGTGATCGGTTACAATTAAGCAGCTACAAATAAGAGAGAGAGAGAGACAGAGAGACAGAGAAGCAGAGAGACAGAGAAAGAGAGAGAGAGAGAGAGACGGACAGAGACAGAGAGTAGGCAAAGGAGGAAGAACCCGACTATTGAAAGTTACTATAGGAATAGAGAAGACTTGGGGTTCATCTTCAGAGGAAGATACTGCAGTAAAAAAATGCCTCTCCTACCTCAACGAGTAACATCAAATGGTCAGCTACCCAAAAAAATTCATAGAATGACTTTTAAAAGACTTTAAAAATCAAATAAGAGATATTGAGGAAGAAAATTTTAAAAATAAGAACAATCCGACAAAACCAGAAGATGAAAGGAAAGTCAAGGACTTGGAAAAGGAGATCCAGAATCTTAAGGAGAAAAATGATTCCTTGAAAATTAGAAATGGGCAAGAGAAAGCCAGCAGTTATAAGAGACCAAAAATAATAAAACAAAATATAAAGAATGAAAAATTAGAAGAGAATGTGAAACTTCTCATAAGAAAAAAACAACTGATCTGGAGAACAGATCAAGAGAAAACATAAGAATTATTGGACTCCCTGCAAGCTACAATCAAAAAAAAAAAAGAATCTTGATACAATAATACAAGAAATAATAAAAGACAATTTTCCTGAAGTGTAAGAACAAAAGTTTTTTTTTCTTTAATTATTTCTTGTATTATAATAATTCTTATGTTTTCTCTTGATCTGTTTGCCAGAAATAGAAAAAAAAACCTAGAATCACCTGAAAGAGATCCTATATGGAAAAACTATGAAATTATTATAGTCAAATTCTGAAACCTCCAGCTCAAGGAGAAAATATTATGAGCAACAAGAAAAAAACCAATTCAAATATGGTGGAGCCGTAATTAGAATTACAGGAAACGTAGCAGAAGCAGCATGAAAAAACAGCAGATCTTTGAACACCATACATTGAAAAGCAAAAGAACTGGGCTTCTGGCCAAATGCAGCAAAGTTAAATATAATCCTGAATGATAAAAGTGATGTTCAACGAATTGTCAGACTTTCAAGATTTTGTTAAAAAATTGAACTTAATAGAAAATTTGACATACATTATCTAAGAGAAATATAAGGTACACATGAAAGATTAATTACATGCAACTCCATAAGGACAGACTCTTTACTTCTTATATTAGTAAATATAAAATGCATACCTAAAATTGTTATTAGTAATTGGGTAGTTCGAAAGAAAGCTTGGGGTAGACCTGAGTATGATGTGATTCTAAAAAGTAAAACCATTTAGGAAAAGATAAAAAAGACTTATTATCTTATAAAATGAGGTGCAAGAGGAAGAACTGACACAGAGGTGTTAGATGCTGTAGCAGGTCTGGTAGTTCTGGAAGCTTACTCTTATCAGGAATGGATTAAAGAAGGAACAATGCAAAAATATCTAGAAGGGTATAAAAGTCTTCTAAATTCAGAAAGAAATAAAAGACAAAAGTGATAGGAAAGGACGAGAGGATAAGGGAGCGATTTTAGAGGGAACCCTGCTGACATCAGATTTGGGTTAAAGAGAGAAAAAATATATACATTTACAAGGGAAGAAATGTCTTCCAAATTAATAAAGAAATAAGAGGGTGAGGGAACAGAATATTGGGGGAGGTACAATAGAAGGGCTTCTAGATTAATGGGAATGGGATAAAAAGGGAATATCATATTTGGAAGACAAACTCTTCTAAATTTGAATTTAAACAAGAGGGTAAGGGGAAAAGGAGAGGGGAGAGGATAAGAATAGTAGGGAGAAGGATAGATTGAGTAATAAGAGGGCAAGGTAGCAGGTAGAAGTAAAATAGAAGAGTCAGTAGGGATAGGAAATAAGGGATACATACAAACATTAAATATCAGTAGTAGAATTCATTAGAAAAAGAGCAGGGGTAGTAATCATGATCTCAGACAATGTAAAAGCTAAAATAGATGCAATCAAAAGAGAAAAATAGGGAATTTACACCATATGTCAGCCATATTAATTAGTATCATTTTAGAATGTTTAAAATGACTAGTCAGTATAAAGTTGGTGTATTGTAATATTGCTGTGCTGTAAGAAATGATGAATTGGTTAACTTAGAAAAATATGGAAAATCTTGGATTTTAGAAGGAAGATTTTATCCAACCTCAGAGAAACAGAGTACAAATAAACATAGTACATTCTTACATAGATGCATATGAATGTATATCTTTATATATGCATATGATTAAAAATATCTAAATATATGTGTGTAAGTGTATACATGTATATATTTGCATGTATGTGTATTTATGTGTTCACACATACGTACATACAATCATACATACATACATACATACACATATGCACAAATAAATATGTCCACATTTCATTGTAGCCTTTTGGGGTAAGGAAGCACTAAGGGGGGAAAAAGAAAAATGTAAAACGTGCACACCAGAAAACTAAAGAAAACTTACAAGGAAGCAAAGAAAAGTTGGACAGCTCTGAACACAATGGGAATATTTATTACATAGGCATTTTTTTGCAGGAAGGAGTATTTAACTTTATTATCTGAATCCAAAATGGGTAGGATAAGGTAGGGGCAGAGGACCTCAATGCAAGGGAAATGGGCTGGGCTCAGGTTGGATCTCGGGTTCCTCAGGGTTGTGAGAGTATTCTGGTTGCCCTTTTCCCCAACCCTCCCTTCTGTCACACCACTCCCCTCCCATCCCCTTTTCCCTTCCTTTCTTGTAGGGCAAGATAAATTTCTAAGCCCCATTGCCTGTGTATCTTATTTTCTAGTTGCATGCAAAAACTTTTTTTTTTCTTTTTGAACATCTGTTTTTAAAACTTTGAGTTTCAAATTCTCTCCCCTCTTCCCTCCCCACCCACCCTCCCTAAGAAGTGAAGCAATTTGACATAGGCCACATGTGTATCATTATGTATAACCCTTCCACAATACTCATGTTGTGAAAGACAAACTATATCTTGCTCCTTCCCAACCAATCCCCCTTAATTGAATTTTCTCCTCTAACCCTGTACCCTTTCAAAAGTGTTTGTTTTTGATTACCTCCACCCCCATCTGCCCTCCCCTCCATCATCCCCCCACCTTTTTTTTTAATCTTCTTCCCTCTTCTTTCCTGTGGGGTAAGATACCCAGTAGAGTATGTATGGTATTCCCTCCTCAGGCCAAATCTGAAGAGAGCAAGATTCACTCATTCCCCACTCACTGGCCCTCTCCCCTCCTCCCACAGAACTGCTTCCTCTTGACACCTTTATGCGAGATAATCCACCCCATTCTATCTCTCCAATCTCCTTCTCTCAATATATTCCTCTCTCATGTCTTAATTTGATTTTATTTCTTTTAGATATCTTCCATTCATCTTCAACTTACCCTGTGCCTGCTCTCTCGCTCCATAGATATATATATATATGTATATATATATACACACACATGTATATGTATATATATGTATATATGTATATACACACACACATATACGTATATACACATATACATACACATTCACTTATATATATAATAAACATATATATATATATATATATATACACACACGCATATTCCCTTCAGCTACCCTAATACTGAGGTCTCATGAATCATACACATGATCTTTCCATGTAGGAATGTAAACAAAACAGTTCAACTTCAGTAAGTTCCTTGCAATTTCTTTTTCTTGTTCTTTTTCTTGATTACCTTTTCATGCTTCTCTTGATTCTTGTGTTTGAAAGTCAAGTTCTCTATTCAGCTCTGGTCTTTTCACTGAGAAAGCTTGAAAGTCCTCTATTTTATTGAAAATTCATATTTTGCCTTGGAGCATTATATTCAGTTTTGCTGGGTAGGTGATTCTTCATTTAATCGTAGCTCAATTGACCTCCGGAATGTCGTATTCCAAGCCCTTCAGTTTCTTAATGTAGAAGTTGCCAGATTGTGGGTTGTCCTGCTTGTATTTCCACAATACTCAAATTGTTTCTTCCTGGCTGCTGGCAGTATTTTCTCCTTGATCTGGCAGCTCTGGAATTGGGCAACAATATTCCTAGGAGATTTCTTTTTGGGATCTATTTGAGGAGGCGATCTGTGGATTCTTTCAATTTCTATTTTGCCCTGTGGCTCTAGAATATCACAGCAGTTCTCCTTCATAATTTCTTGAGAGATGATATCTAGGCTCTTTTTTTGATCATGGCTTTCAGGTAGTCTAATAATTTTTAAATTATCTCTCCTGGATCTGTTTTCCAGGTCAGTGGTTTTTCCAATGAAATATTTCACATTGTCTTCCATTTTTTTCATTCCTTTGGTTCTATTTTATAATATCTTGATTTCTCATAAAGTCACTAGCTTCCACTTGCTCCAATCTAATTTTTAAGGTAGTATTTTCTTCAGTGGTCTTTTGGACCTCCTTTTCCATTTGGCTAATTCTGCCTTTCAAGGCATTCTTCTCATTGGCTTTCAGGAGCTCTTTTGCCATTTCAGTTAGTCTATTTTATAAGGTGTTGTTTTCTTCAGTATATTTTTCGGTATTTTTTGGGTCTCTTTTAGCAAGTCATTTACTTGTTTTTCATGATTTTCTCGCATCCTTCTCATTTCTCTTCCCAATTTTTCCTCTACTTCTCTAATTTGCTTTTCCAATTTCATTTTGAGGTCTTCCATAGCCTAGGACCAGTTCATGTTTTTCTTGGAGGCTTTTGTTGTAGGCTCTTTGACTTTGTTAACTTCTTCTGTCTGTATGTTTTGGTCTTCTTTGTCACCAAAGAAAGAATTCAAAGTCTGTGACTGAATCTGGGTGTGTTTTTGCTGCCTGGACATATTCCCAGCCAACTAACTTGACCCTTGAGTTTTTCAGTGGGGTATGACTGCTTGTACAGTTTAGAGAACTATGTTCCTCGCCTGGGGGGATGCGCTAGCTCTGCCACACCAGCACTCCTCCTTCCCCAAGAACCCCCAACCCGGACTGGACTTAGATCTTCAGCAGGCTCTTCACTCCTGCTCTGATCTGCCACTTAATTACTCTCACCAGGTGGGCCTGGGACCGGAAGCAACTGCAGCTGAACTTCTGTAGCTGCCCCACCTCCTCTGCCCCAGGGGTGGTGGCTGAACCTCAAACTCCTTCCACTCCCACAGGTTTTCCCACTAACCTTCTCTTTTGTCTTTGGTGTTTGTGGGTTGAGAAGTCTGGTAACTGCCACAGCTACTGATTCAGGGCACTAGGGCACAATCCACCCGGCTCCTGGTCTGGTTGGTCCATGCCGCTCATGCTGGGCTATGCTCCGCTCCACTCTGTTCCCAGTTCCCAGTGGGATAGACCTCACCCAAAGACTATAAAGGCTATCCTGGGCTGGAGCCCTGCTTCCCTCTGCTATTTTGTGGGTTCTGCAGTTCTAGAATTGGTTCAGAGCCATTTTTTATAGGTTTTTGGAGGGACTCGATACGGAGCTCAATCTAGTCCCTGCTTTCTGCCTGCCATCTTGGCTCCACCCCTATAGGCTTTCTTGAAATAGAAATTTGTTGCTGTACATTTTGAATCTTCCCTTACATTCTTCTTTGCCCATGCCAATGATTTTTTCTTTTCTTATTTTTTATTTAACTTTTAATGTTTAAGTTTATAATAGGTTTATTTTCCTTTTCTTACTGTGTATTTAACTTTTAATATATGAGTTTAAAATAAAGTAATAAAAAAGAAATATGTGACATTGTCCAGTTACCCCAAAATTTAAGACAGAAAAAGAATAATGATAAAAATCAATGGAATTGTTTTCATCCTTAAGACTTAAGACCTAGCAGAATCAATTTTCTCAGGAAGGGATATGTGCAGTGAAATATGAGCAACACCAACCAAACTCAGAGGAAAGAAGTATTTGCTCTGTCACATTTAACTGAAAGCTGTGAAAAGTTTCTTTTATATCAAATACAAATTAGTCTTGTTACACATTCCAAAAACCTACCAACTTTTATTTTTTTTTTTTTTTTAACTTCGCATTGAATTAATTTATGCTCTAGTCAAGTCGTGGAGAAGAATTTTGACCAATGGAATGAATCATGAGAAAGAAGAAACTGAACCAAAAAAACAAACAAAAAAAAAAAAAAACCCCAAAACCAAAAACAAAAGAGAAGCAGAAAAGGCGAGCATGTAGTAGTGTGCCTCAGTCTGTATTCAAACTTCGCAGTTCTTTCTCTGAATGAAGATAGCATTCTCCATCGTGAGTCCCCTGGAGTTGTCCTTGCCCCTTTAGGTTGCTGAGAGAAGCGCAGTATGTCAGGGTTGGTCCTCACGGAATCCACATATCTGTGGCTGTGCACAACGTTTTCCTGGCTCTGCTCCGCTCACTCAGCATTATGTCGTGTAGGTTTTTCCAGGTTGTTATGAAGTCTGCATCATCCCCATTTCTTATGGCACAATAGTATTCCATCACCTTCATATACCACAGCTTGTTCAGCCATTCCCCAATTGATGGGCATCCCTTTGCTTTCCAATTCTTGGCTAACACAAAGAGAGCTGCTATAAATATTCTTGTACATATGGGTCCTTTTCCCGCTTGCGTGATTTCTTTGGGATACAACCCTAGAAGTGGTATTACTGGGTCAAAGGGTATGAACATTTCTATAGCCCTTTGGGCATAGTTCCACACCGCCCTCCAAAATGGCTGGATCAGCTCGCAACTCCACCAGCAATGCAACAATGTTCCAATTTCCCCACATCCTTTCCAGCATTTATCATTCTCCTGATTTGTTATTTTAGCCAATCTGACAGGAGAGATGTGGTATCTAAGAGTTGTTTTGATTTGCATTTCTCTAATCAGCAGCGATCCAGAGCATTTTTCCATATGCCTGTAGATAGCTTTAATTTCTTCCTCTGAAAACTGCCTGTTCATATCCTTTGACCATTTCTCAATTGGGGAATGGCTTGTATTCCTATATATTTGGCTTAGCTCCCTGTATATTTTAGAAATGAGGCCTTTATCAGAGATACTAGTTGCAAAGATTTTCTCCCAATTTTCTGCTTCCCTCCTAATTCTTGTTGCATTGGCTTTTTTTGTACAAAAACATTTCAATTTGACATAATCAAAATTATCCACTTTGCATTTTGTAATGCTCTCTATCTCTTGTTGGGTCATGAATTCTTTATTTTTCCACAAATCTGATAAGTAAACTATTCCTTGCTTTCCCAAATTACTTAGAGTATCAACTTTACTCCTAAATCATGAACCCATTTTGACTTTATTTTGGTATATGGTGTAAGATATTGGTCTATGCCCAGTTTTTGCCCTACCATTTTCCAATTTTCCCAACAGTTTTTGTGAAATAGTGAATTATTAGCCCAGAAACTGGCTTCTTTGGGTTTATCAAAGAGTAGATTGCTAAACTTGTTGATTTCACCTACTTGTGTACCTATCCTATACCACTGATCCACACCCCTGTTTCTTAACCAGTACCAGGCAGTTTTGATGACTGCTGCTGTGTAGTACAGTTTAATATCTGGTGTGGCTAAACCACAATCCCTAGCATGTCTTTTCATTAATATCCTAGATACTCTAGACCTCTTGTTTTTCCAAATGAATTTTGTTATTATTTTGTCCAGCTCAGTAAAAAAAAAATTTGGTAGTTCGATTGGTATGGCACTGAATAGATTAATTTAGGTAGAATTGTCATTTTTATTATATTAGCTCGGCCTAACCATGAGCAACTGATATTTCTCCATTTATTTAGATCTGATTTTATTCGCGTGAAAAGTGTTTCATAGTTATGTTCATATAGGCCCTGGGTTTGTCTTGGCAAATAGACTCCCAAATATTTTATAGTGCCTTCAGTAACTTTGAATGGAATTTCTCTTTCTATCTCTTGCTGTTGGGCTTTGTCAGTAATGTATAGGAATGCTGAGGATTTATGTGGGTTTATTTTATATCCTGCAACTTTGCTAAAGTTGTTTATTATTTCAAGTAGTTTTTTACTTGATTCTCTAGGATTCTCTAGATAAATCATCATATCATCTGCAAAAAGTGATAATTTAGTTTCTTCTTTTCCTATTCTAATTCCTTCAATTTCTTTTTCTTCTCTTATTGCTACAGCTAATGTTTCTAGAACCAAATTGAATAATAGGGGTGATAATGGACATCCTTGTTTCACCCCTGATCTTATTGGGAATCCATCTAGTTTTTCCCCATTACAAATAATGCTTGTTGATGGTTTTAGGTAGATGCTATTTATAATTTTGAGGAAGGTTCCCCTTATTCCTATGCTTTCTAGTGTTTTTAATAGGAATGGGTGTTGTACTTTGTCAAAGGCTTTTTCTGCGTCTATTGAGATGATCATATGGTTTTTGCTAGTTTTGTTGTTGATATGATCAATTATGCTAATAGTTTTCCTAATATTGAACCAGCCTTGCATTCCTGGAATAAATCCTACCTGGTCATGGTGTATTATTCTCGTAATGAGTTGCTGCAATCTTTTTGCTAATATTTTATTTAAAATTTTGGCATCAATATTCATTAGAGAAATTGGTCTATAATTTTCTTTCTCTGTTTTAACTCTACCTGGTTTAGGTATTAGTACCATATTTGTGTCATAAAAAGAATTTGGTAGGATTCCTTCTTCCCCTATTTTCCCAAATAGTCTGCAAAGTATTGGAATTAGTTGTTCTTTAAATGTTTGATAGAATTCACATGTAAAACCATCTGGCCCTGGAGATTTTTTCCTAGGGAGTTCGTTGATGGCCTGCTCAATTTCTTTTTCTGATATGGGGTCATTAAGAAATTTCACTTCCTTCTCTGTTAGTCTGGGCAGTTTATGTTTTTGTAGATATTCATCCATATCTCTAAGGTTGTCAAATTTATGGGCATACAGTTGGGCAAAATAATTCCTAATTATTGTTTTGATTTCCTCTTCATTAGAGGTGACCTCACCCTTTTCATTTTTTATACTGGTAATTTGATTTTCTTCTTTCTTTTTTTTAATCAAATTGGCCAAAGGTTTGTCAATTTTATTGGTTTTTTCATAAAACCAGCTCTTTGTTTTATTTATTAATTCAATAGTTTTCTTGGTTTCAATTTTATTAATCTCTCCTTTGATTTTCAGTATTTCTAATTTGGTATTTAATTGGGGGTTTTCAATTTGCTCTTTTTCTAGCTTTTTCAGCTGTATGCCCAGATCATTGATCTCCTCTTTCCCTATTTTATTCATGTAGGCATTTAGAGATATAAAACTTCCCCTAAGAACAGCTTTTGCTGCATCCCATAAGTTTTGGTATGTTGTTTCATTATTGTCATTCTCTTGAATGAAATTATTGATTGTTTCTCTGATTTGATCTTTGGCCCACTCACTCTTTAGAATTAAATTATTTAGTTTCCAATTAGTTTTTAGCTTATTTTTCCATGGTGCTTTATTAAAAATGATTCTTATTGCATCATGATCTGAAAAGGATGCATTGACTACTTCTGCTTTTCTGCACTGGATTGTGAGGTTTTTATGCCCAAGTACATGGTCAATTTTTGAGTATGTGCCATGTACTTTTGAGAAGAAAGTATATTCCTTTTTATCCCCATTCAGTTTTCTCCAGAGGTCTATCATATGTGCCTTTTCTAAAATTCTGTTTACCTCCTTAACTTTTTTCTTATTTATTTTGAGGTTAGATTTATCAAGTTCAGAAAGGGGGAGGTTGAGGTCTCCCAATATTATAGTTTTGCTGTCTATTTCTTCCTGTAACTCCCTTAACCTCTCCTCTAAGAATTTGTATGCCTTACCACTTGGTGCATATATGTTAAGCAATGATATTGCTTCATTGTTTATGGTGCCTTTTAGCAGGATATAATGTCCTTCCTTATCTCTTCTAATTAGATCTATCTTTACTTTTGCTTTGTCTGAGATTAGGATTGCTACACCTGCTTTTTTTACTTTAGCTGAGGCACAATATATTTTACTCCAGCCTTTTACCTTAACCCTATGTGTATCCCCCTGTTTCAGATGTGTTTCTTGTAAACAGCATATTGTAGGATTATGGTTTTTAATCCATTCTGCTATCTGCTTCTGTTTTGTGAGAATGTTCATCCCCTGCACGTTCAGGGTTATGATTTCTATCTGTGTCTTTTTCTTCATCCTAATTCCCCCTGTTTATGCTTTTATTTCTCCCTTTCCCCTTCTCCTCCCCAACAAAGTTTTGCTTTTGACCGCCGCTTTCCTCAGTTAACCCTCCCTCTTTATTCCCCTCCCTTATCTAACCGTTACCCACTTGCTACTTCTCCTCTTCCTTCTGCCCTCCCCCCTCCCTTTTTCCCCCCTTTCCCTCCCACTTCCCGTAGGACAAGTTAGATTTCTAAACTTATCAGAGTATGTTATTCCCTTCTTGAACTAGATCAGATGACAGTAAAGCTCAAATACTGCTCTTCTCCCTCCCTTCTTTCCCTCTACTATAATATGTTTTTTTGCCACTTCCTTTGGTGTAATTTACCCTTTTCTACAACCTTCTTACCACTTCCCTCATAGCCCTCCCTTTATATCTCTTATTTATATTTTATATCTTTACATCAGTTAATTTATACAGGCATTCACAACCTATGTATATCCCTTTCATTTGTCACAATAGTTGTACCATTCACAAGAATGACTTATATATGTATATGTATATATATATATACATAAAAAACATACATAAGATGATATAATCCCACATAAAGATGTAAACAACCTAAGCTTATTGGTTAATGAAGTTTGTGGGGTTTTTCCCCCGGTTACCTTTTTATGTCTCTCTTGAGGTTTGTATTTGGAGATCAAATTTTCCATTGAGTTCTGGTCTTTTCATCAGGAAGGTCTGGAATTCCCTTATTTCATTGAATGTCCATCGCCTTGCCTGGAAAATTATGCTTAGTTTTGCTGGGTAGTTGATCCTTGGTTGTAGTCCCAACTCCTTTGCCCTTCGGAATATCATATTCCAATTTCTCCTGTCTTTTAATGTGGAAGCTGAGAGATCCTGCGTGATCCTGACTGTAGTTCCACGATATTTGAATTGCTTCTTTTTGGCTGCTTGCAGTATTTTCTCCTTGAGTTTATAGCTCTGAAATTTGGCTATAATATTTCTTGGTGTTTTCAGTTTGGGATCTCTTTCAGGGGGTGATCGGTGAATTCTTTCCATGACTATTTTGCCCTCTGGTTCTAGGACCTCTGGGCAGTTGTCTTTGATAATTTCTTCGAAGATACTGTCAAGGCTCCTTTTTTCATCGTGGATTTCCGGTAGACCAATAACTCTCAAATTGTCTCTCCTGGATCTATTTTCCAGGTCAGTTGTTTTGCCAATCAGATATTTCACATTTTTTTCTATTTTTTCATTCTTTACATTTTGTTTATTACTTCTTGATGCCTCATAGATTCATTAGCTTCCACTTGCTCAAGTCTAATTTTAAATGAGTTAGTGTTTACATTTTGCTTTTGAGCCTCCATTTTCAATTGGTTGATTTCACCTCTCAGGGTGTCCTTTTCTCTCTCTAGATTCTGAATCTCCATAGCCATTTCGCCAATCTTATTCTTTAGGGACTTGATTTCGTCAGTGGATTTTTTCTCCCTTTTTTCCATTTTTTCCATATTTTCTTTTAGCTCCCTAATTTGGTTTTTAAAATCCTCTTTTAGCTCTTCCAGCAGTGCTTTTTGGGCTGGAGACCAGATCATATTAGCTTTTGAGGTATCTGATGTATCTACCGTGTCATTGCTATCTTCTTCTAAGTCGATATTTTGATCCTGCCTGTCTCCATAAAAAGAATCTATTGTCCTCGGTTTTTTTGTGTTCTTCTTCATGTTGGATTGCCTTTTGCTGGCGTTAGAACGAATTTCTATCTGTGAGTCTCAGGGCTTTCTGTCCCAGCTTTCTTATTCTGGGGGTTGTGAGTCTAAAATTATAACCTTCAGTTTCCTGAGGTGTGGGGGAGGGGTCTGGCTCCCTGGCGTCTCACTCCCTATGGGTGCTCTCCAGCACTTGCTTTTCAGCAATGGTCTCAGCTGTTTGTTGTTTGAGCTGATGACTGGCGCTTCCCCTGGGGGAGCAAGGTTACGTCTGGGCTCCTGGCTTGGCCCCCTGCCGACTCTTCCCCTCTGGGACTAATGAGCTTCTAGTATTTGTCCTGTGAAGCCCCGCTACTCTCTCCTCTGTTTCAGTTTTTTTTTTTTTTTTTTTTTCCCGAGGAATTCTCTGGGTGAGGGGGGGAGGGGTTAGAGCCGCTTACCTAGCCATTGAGTCTTCCGGAAGTTCAAGAGGCCGAGATCCTGGGTTTTGCAAGCGTCAGAACTGGGTGTTTTCGCGGCTGTTGGCGTTGCGCTGCCTCTCGTCGCTCCCAGAGACTGCCGTCCTGTGTTGGGAGGCCTGGGGATCTCTGCCGGTTTCGGGCGCCCAGCTTTCTCCCAGCTCGTCTCCCACGTGGATTTCCTGGCCGGCCGCTTCCGCCTTGGTCTGGAGCAGCTCCACACCGAGCACTCTCCGCGCCTGCAGGTTCGTTCCTCTGGCCTTTCAGACTCTCCCGGCTCGGAAATTTGCCCCACGCAGACTGCTCGCGGTTTCTGACTCTCTCAAATCTGCTCAAATTCACTTTTTTATGGGAATCTGACAGACCTTGTGAGAGAGCTCCGGTAAGAGGCTGCCTTCATGCGGCCATCTTGGCTCCGCCCCAACCTACCAACTTTTAAAAGCTGCTAATTCAATCTATCACTTCTATTTTCTTCATATAATAAATGCTCAAATCCATTATTAGGAAGAAAACATTAAACTTGCCTTGTTTCAGATTATTGTTCTGTTATATCTGTTCATTTATTGTAAGAATGGAGCCATATTATCAAACAACAAGGATTTCTTTTTCTTTTTTTTTTTTTTTCAATCTGAGTAATATTACTGTAGTCCTTTCCCAAGAACAATTTCTCATGTTATCAAATTGGTAAGAAAACAGTTGATAGGTAACTAACGTTAATTCATGAATCCCATTGATTTTATTTTCAATCTTTTCAGTCATTTGTGGTAATGACACATGTTCAGATTAACAATAACACAAAATTATATGTAAGTAGTAGATGAGTGATAGATATGCACAAACTTCTATGTAAATTCTAGAAAATAAAGCATTTTTAATTTCTAGGGGTTAACAGGAAAGAATTCCTTGAGGGCTGTTGTTGGAGTGACAATTTTTTTTTGCTGTGAGAGCAAAGGGAAAAATAAAATATTATTGTCTTTATTTAACAGATGAGGAAACAGTACCTAGATCTGGGGACATAAGTCAAATAGAAAAATGAGGCAGTCACATCAGTATTTTCCTTCCATCTACCAAACCTCCCCTGCTCTGCTTCTCTTCTGTCAGTCTCCAACCCCGCTCCCCCTTTTATTAATCTCCTCCCCTCCTACTTTCCTGTCAGGTAAGACAGATTTTTCTATTAAACAAATTGTATATGTTATTCTCTCTTTGAGCCAATACTGATGAGACTAAGGCTCAAGCAATGCCCCTCAACCCTCTAGCATCTTCCATTCCACTGTAATAGACCTTTCTTGCCTCTTCATGCAGGATAATTTACCCCATTCTAACTATCCCTTCCTTCTGTATGCATTGTACTCTTCTTTCTCAACCCTTATTTTTTATATCATTGGCTAAATTCACCTTATACCCAAAGCATCTATCTATATATAATCCTTCCATCTATATTAGTATTGATACAATTTTAATACTTACAAGTAACTTCTTTACGTATAGGGATGTAAACAGTTAAGCTCTATTGAAAATCTTCTGTTTTTTTTTTTCATTTTTATCCTTCTCTTGGGATTTGATATTGGAGGTCAAATTTTCTGTTTAGTTCTAGTCTTCTTATGAAGGTTTAAAATCATTCTCTTTCATTGAATGACCATTTTCTCCTTCATGTATTATGTTAAGTTTCGTTAGTTAAGTTATTCTTGTTTATAGTCCTAGCTCCTTTGCCTACTGGAATATCATGTTCCATGACCTCAGATACTTTAATGTTACAGCTGACAAGCCCCATATGATCCTGATTGTGGTTCTCCAATATTTGCATTGTTTCTTTCTGGACACTTGTAGTATTTTTTTTCTTTAACTGGTAAATCTGAAATGTGACTGTAATATTACTTGGGGTTTTCATTTTTGGATCTCTTTTCTCAGGTGATTGGTAGGTTCTTTCAACACCAATTTTGCCATCTTGTTCTAGGATATAAGGACAATTACCCTTGATAATTTCTTGAAAGATGCTGTCCAGGTCTTCCTTTTGATAATGGCTTTCAAGTAATCCAATGATTCTGATATTGTCTCTCCCGGATCTATTTTCTTAAAGTATTTTATATTTTCTTCCTTTTTCATTCTTTTGAATTTGTTTGATTGATTCTTGATCTCCCTTAGAGTCATTAAGCTTCCACTTACCCAATTCTAACTTTCAAGTTGTGGTTTTCCTCAGTCAACCTTTGTACTTTCTTTTCTGTTTCACCAGTTGTACTATTTAAGGAGTTGTTTTCTATAGTGGATTTTTGTATCTCCCTATCCATTTGGCCAATTCTAGTTTTTAAGGAGTTTTCCAAGCTATTTATTCTTTTTTCATGATGCTCTCACATCATTCTCATTTCTTTTCCCACTTTTTCTTCTTTCTCTCTTATATGATTTTAAGCTTCTTTTTGAGTTCTTCCATAAGTTGTTTCTGGCCTTGAGGCCACTTCTTTATCTTTGGGGTTTTGCCCACAGGTTTTATGACACTATTGTCATAATTTTTTTATCTTGATCTTCCCGGCCACGATAATACCTCTCTACTTTCAGATTATTTTTGTTGTTGGTTTTTGCTCATCTTTTTTGTCTTTTTCCTTTCTTTTACATTTGAGCTCTGCTCCCAGGATAGAAGGGTGCTGTCTCAGGTTTCTTGCATCAATGGCTATAAGCCCTGTCTGTTTACCTGGTGTTGTGTTGATGTTGCCCTGAGGCCCACAAAGGGCCCTCATGTCTGGTACTATAGTGAGGGGTGGGGAGGGGGTAGTCTGGTACTGCTGGTGGCCATGGGATGCTGGCAACTTACTTGGTGCTGAGCTGGGGTCCTAGTGGTGGGGTCTAGCATGTGCTGAGTCCCAGTGGGGTGTTTCTGCATTTCCCCAGGGATACATGATGCACAGGTTGGTCTGGCTTCTGGAGGCTACCCATTTGCCCAGGGCTACACTGCAGTCTGATGGGGCCAGTGCTGGCCAGTGGCTGCCTGTTTGCTTAGGCATCTATACTATTGGCCTCTATCTGTTTGCCCGGAGCTGTGCTGAAGCACAGTGAGGTCTTGTTTCTGGTGGTTACCTGTTTGTCCAAAGCTGTGCTGAAGCACATAGCAGTCTGGCCACTCTAGGATGCCTGTTTGCCTGGGACTGTGCCTGTAGCATGTGGTGGTTCTCAGAGCTTGAGGCTACCAGTTCCCCTGGGGGTTCTGGTGTTTGGTTTGTCTGGTCTACCACATTGGGGCTCAGGATCTCCCTCTGATTTGCTGAGGTGGGGCTTATTACTGGCTTGCTGGAATGACTAGACTGTGCTCCCCTTTCACTCAAATAACACAGGCCTTTCTTGCTCATCTTTCAAATTTCTTGGACTAAAAGTTTGTTTCACCCTGTCTTTTTGCTTGTTTTACTGTTCCAGGATTTGTTTGGGAGCTGTATTTAATAGTTGTTTGGAGGTGACTATTGGAGAGTTACAGCAATTTACTTCTTACTCTGCCATCTTGGCTCCCAGAAGTCTCAGCTCCTCTGCTTTTCTTTTATGAGCTGAATTTTACTCTATAAGCAATTTTTAAGTATCATGGTAGATAAAGTGCCAGGCTGAGAGTCAGGAAGACTCATCCTCCTGAGTTCAAATCTGGCTTCAGACACTAACTAGCTGTGCAACACTTGGCAAGTCACTTAATCCTGCTTGCCTGTTTCTGCATCTGTAAAATGAGATGGAGAAGGAAATGGCAGAGCTCTCTAGCATCTTTTCCAAAACAAAAACAAAACAAAAACCTCAAATGGGAAAAAGAAGAGTCAGACAGGACTGAAACAAATCAACAACATCAAAATACTTTTTTAGAATTGTCGTAAGTCATGTAGAACATAGAGGGGAATGACAATAACATATCCTTTAAGAATTCTCATATTTTACTTGAAAAAATAAGTATAGTAGGAATGGTTTAGTTGGTTCTTATACTGTGCTTTGCCCCCCCCCCCGAAACTCATCAATTTCCCTTAACTCAAACTTTATTAGTATTAATGAAATTCTTTCTAGTAAACAAGAAGCTTTTAAAAATGATTTTATACCTTAGTTATATGTTTAACTCTCCAGCTTGCACAGACTTGCCATTACTTCTGAGACATTTTGTTTTCAACAATGATCAGAGTGGAACCACGACATTTGGTCCCTCACACCTCAGTACCCAATATGTTAGAAGAATTGAAAAGGATTTCTAACATTAAGTTAGAGAAAATACCTGAACAGGAACAACGCACATAGAGTAAAACCTCCTTGGAAGTAAAAGTATTTTAACTTAGGTGTGAATTTTCAAGATGTCTCAGAGAAGTAAGATTAAAATTGAAGAGAAATGTTTGCATATACTCTTATTTTCTAGAAATGCAATCAAATAAACATTATCATTAATCGATGCAAATATTATTCTGAGAAGAGTGCCCAAGGCTTCATTAGATTGATGAAGTGATTAATGAAAAAAAAAAGCTTAAGATCTATTGACCCCATGCAAATCCTGAAGCATATTTTATAGCCTCACTTAGTGGATGTATCAAAGGATATGGACGCAAGACAGGAAGTCTTGGTTGGGTTCTAATCTGCAACAGCAACAGCAGAGAGAATCCTCAAAACAATGAGAAGACAATTTAATGAAGTATCAAAATATAGAAGAAACTGATGATGTTGGTCATTTCAGTTGAATAAATGTGATCATTAAGAAACTAATATTTTGAATTTATTCTGAATCAATAGCTACAGATTGTATATTCCCTATGCAATCATCTATATAATATAAATTACTGGTCAAAGTTGGCAAAGCACCTTAAATAAAGAATCTTGTTTGAATCTTACAATAACAATGTCAGCTTTTTGTTGTTGAGTTTCTTCAGTCGTGTCTAGCCCTTTTTAATCCATTTGGAGTTTTTCTTGGCAAAGATGCTGGAGTGTTTTGTCATTTCCTTCTCCAGCTCATTTTATGAATGAGGAAACTGAGGTGAACAGACTTAAATGACTTGGCCAGGGTCACACAGCTAATAAGGTTCTGAGGCCAGATTTGAACTCAGAAACATGAGTCTTCCTAACTTCAATTCAGGCACTCTATCTCCTGTACAAGCTGGCTACCCTAACAATGTCAGGTAGGTGTTATTCTCCATTTTTAACTAAGCCTGGAAGTAGATTAGTTAATTGCCCAGTGTCACTTAGCTAGTAAATACTTGAAGCAGGATTTGAAATCAAACTTCCCTGCTTCTGAGTTCCTCTAATACACTATACAACATTGCATCCTAAATTCCATTAATATATTAAAGCCATTTTCAGCATCTTATTCTTTTTTTTTGATTTATTTAATATATTTAGTTTTTAGCATTGATTTTCACCAGAGTTTGAATTACAAATTTTCTCCCCATTTCTACCTTCCCACCCACTCCAAGATGGCATATATTCTGGTTGCCCCATTCCCCAGTCAGCCCTCCCTTCTGTCACCCCACTCCCCTCCCATCCCCTTTTCCCTTCCTTTCTTGTAGGGCAAGATAAATTTCTACACCACATTGCCTGTGTATCTTATTTCCTAGTTGCATGCAAAATTTCTTTTTTTTTGTTTTTTAACATCTGTTTTTAAAAACTTTGAGTTCTAAATTCTCTCCCCTCTTCCCTTCCCACCCACCATCTCTAAGAAGTCAAGCAATTCAACATAGGCCACATGCGTATCAATATGCAAAACCCTTCCACAATACTCATGTTGTGAAAGACTAACAATGTTTTACTTCTTCCTAACATATCCCCCTTTATTGAATTTTCTCCCTTGGCCCTGTCCCTTTTCAAAAGTGTTTGTTTTTGATTACCTTCTCCCCCATCTGCCCTCCTTTCTATCATCCCCCTTTTCTATCTTCTTCCTCCTTCTTTCCTGTGGGGAAAGATATTCCCTCCTCAGGTCAAATCCAATGAGAGCAGAATTCACTCATTCCCCCTCACCTGCCTCCTCTTCCCTTCCTACAGAGCTGCTTTTTCTTGCCACTTTTATGTGAGATAATTTACCCTATTCTACCTCTTCCTTTCTCCCTCTCTCAATATATTCCTCTCTCATCCCTTAATTTGATATTTTTAGATATAATCCCTTAATATTCAACTCACCCTGTGCCCTCTGTCTCTCTGTCTCTCTCTCTCTCTCTCTCTCTCTCTATATATATATATATATATATATATATATATATATATATATATATATATATATACACACACACACACACACACATAAATGTGTATATATATATATATGTATACATACACACACACACACACACACACACACATATATATATATATATATATATATATATATATACACATATTCCCTTCAGCTACCCTAATACTGAGGTCTCATGAATCATACACATCATCTTTCCATGTAGGAATGTAAACAAAACAGTTCAACTTTAGTAAGTCCATTACTATTTCTTTTTCTTGATTATCTTTTCATGCTTCTCTTGAATCTTGTTTTTGAAAGTCAAATTTTCTATTCAGCTCTGGTCTTTTCACAGAGAAAGCTTGAAAGTCCTCTATTTTATTGAAAATCCATATTTTGCCTTGGAGCATGATACTCAGTTTTGCTGGGTAGTGATTTTTGGTTTTAATCCTAGCACCACTGACCTCTGGAATGTCAATCTCTTAATGTGGAAGCTGCTAGATCTTGGGTTATCCTGCTTGTGTTTCCACAATACTCAACTTGTTCATTTCTGTCTCCTTGCAGTATTTTCTCCTTGATCTGGGAACTCTGGAATTTGGCAACAATATTCCTAGGAGATTTCTTTTTGGGATCTATTTGAGGAAGCTATCTGTGGATTCTTTCAATTTCTATTTTGCATTGTGGCTCTAGAATATCAGGGCAGTTCTCCTTGACAATTGCTTGAAAGATGATATCTAGGCTCTTTTTTTGATCTCAGCTTTCAGGTAGTCCAATATTTTTTTTTAATTATCTCTCCTGAATCTATTTTCCAGGTTAGTGGTTTTTCCAATGAGATATTTGACATTGTCTTCCACTTTTTCATTCCTTTGGTTCTGTTTTATAATATCATGATTTCTCATCAAGTCATTAGCTCCCACTTGCTCCAATCTAATCTTTAAGGTAGTATTTTCTTCAGTGGTCTTTTGGGCCTTCTTTTCCATTTGGCTAATTCTGCCTTTCCAGGCATTCTTCTCCTCATTGGCTTTTTGGAGCTCTTTTGACATTTGAGTTAGTCTATTTTTTAAGGTGCTGTTTTCTTCAGTATTTGGGGGTCTCCTTTAGCAAGTCATTGACTTGTTTTACATGGTTTTCTTGAATCATTCTTATTTCTCTTCCCAATTTTTCCTCTACTTCTCTAACTTGCTTTTTTAAATCCTTTTTGAGATCTTCCATGTCCTGAGACCAGTTCATGTTTTTCTTGGAGGCTTTCGATGTAGGCTGTATGTTTTGGTCTTCTTTGTCACCAAAGAAAGATTCCAAAGTCTGAGACTGAATCTGAGTGCGTTTTCACTGCCCGGCCATGTTCCCAGCCAACTTACTTGAACTTTGAGTTTTCCAGCAGGGTATGACTTCTTGTAGAGTAAAAAGTACTTTGTTCCAAGCTTGAGGGGATGCGCTGTTGTTTTCAGAGCTATTACAGCCAGCTCTGCCACATCAGCACTCCTCCTTCCCCAAGAACCCACAACCTGAACTGGACACAGATCTTAAGAAGGCTCTGCACTCCTGCTCTGATCCGCCACTTAATTCCTGCAACCAAATGGGCCCGGGTCCAGAAGCAACTGCAGCTGTACTTCTGTAGCTGCACCACTTCTGCTGTACCGGGGGCTGTGGACAAACCACGAACTCCTTCCACTCCCTGCAGCTTTTCCCACTAACCTTCTCTGTTGTCTTTGGTGTTTGTGGATTGAGAACTCTGGTAACTGCCACAGCTCACTGATTCATGGAGCTAGCTCCCTCTGTGCCCAGCTCCTGGTCTGGTTGGTCCACATAGCCCACACTGGGCTCCATTCACCTCCTGCTCCCAGCTCAGTGCAGGATAGACCTCACCCACTGACCATCCAGGCTGTCCTGGGCTGGAGCCCTGCTTCCCTCTGCTATTTTGTGGGTTCTGCAGTTCTAGAATTTGTTCAGAGTCATTTTATAGGTTTTTGGAGGGACTGGGCAGGGAGCTCAGGCAATTCCCTGCTTTCCAGCCACCATCTTGGCCCTGCCCCCCCCAGCATCTTATTCTTATAAAATGGCTAAAATATTTAAGCAATTAAGACTGACAGTAGATTATTCATACTGGTTGGTGTGTTTGTCTGTCAATTATGTCTCTTTTAGAATTTAAGCTCCTTGAGGGCAGGAATAATTACTTTTTTATGGCTAAAAATCATCAGGCCTCCCTACATCTTATCCATGGCCATGTGCCTAGAAAGTTCTTTATGAATGTCAAATATTTCAATGTCAACAATTCCATTTCAATTTAGTCACAATGTATGCACCTTCATGTAATAAAATAATGTTTAACTATTAAAAACTAAATAAACACAAAAGACCTTGCTATACATGTGTTGATTCTATATTTTCGCAAAGTGTTTTTAAACCAGGCACACATGGGTATGAAAGTTACTAGAAATTAGGAGAACCACAAGATGGAGCCAAAGTCCCTTCAGAAATTCCCCTGTAGTTGAAATACTGTTTTTTTTTTTTCCTGGTGAACTCTGATGAAGAGGCATATGAGAAAAGAATACAAACCCAGCATTTTAAGCAAGTAGTTAAAATAATTAGAATTTGAACCTAGCTATTACCAGGAATGATTTAATCATAAGGGAACTCATGCATTTTAATCATAGATATTAAATGCATTTATTAGTCCACATTAAAAGATGAAAAAAGTACATGTTCACTCTTGATAAGTTTATTCTTCCTTAAATATCATGGGCAAACCAAAAGATGTATTTTTAATGTCAGTAGTAATAATACTACTAATAATGACTCATTCATCTTTATCATTATTCTCATCTCAAAAGAATGTGAATACATATATTAAATTGGTTATTCAAATGGAAACATGACCAATTAGTTTTTTTTAATATATCAGGTTATGAACACAAAGATATAACTATAATATTTTAAATGGAATAATGGTATTCCACTTTCAACAAATAAAAATGAAAAAATTTAAAATAAGTGCTTAAAATATATAGTATATAATTTATTTCTTTCTTAGATTCTACAAATCTAGTTTAACTAGGTCCTAGGAAGAGTCTAATTACTGTGGCTATAAGTAGCAAACTACTTTTGCTAAAATTATATACTCAAGAGAAGAAAGAAAAGCATAGATTATCATTCATGGGGTTATAAGGAAGATGCTCTGAAAAATGTAAAGTACTACAGAAATTGATTTACCATTACTACTTTATTCCCAGTGCCTCTTTCCAGACATGAATGGTGCCTTAAGCAGAAGCAGAGAATTACAGTGGACACAACATCAGGGAAGACAGGTCATGCCTTTATATTCTATGTGGAATATCAAGTTAAAAAGAAAATTGATTAAGAGTGATTGAGAACTTCTTAAATGCATTTTCCTATCAGGCTTTATGTTATGAAAAAGTCTATATTATAAGACAAGAATGTTTCTCTGAAGGAGCTTACATTTTATAGATGATTATGCAATGAGTTTATACATTTCAAAGATAAGCAATAATCACAGAAAGATAATAAGTCTGAAAGGAGTCAGTGAAGGTTATTGAAGTCTGGAATTTTCAGTTCAGTATTTAACAGAGGCAGTGCAGAAAACTTATAATCTGAAAGAAAGTTGGATTTGGGCAGGAAAAGGGGGCTAACGGTGAGCTGAACAATACCCAGAAATCGGAATGTATGAGACACGTTCAGAGGGCAAGATGAAGCTCCTTCTGTTTGTCTTGGCTTATCTTTTCCTCCCTACCCATACCATATGAGGATGAAATCCTTCCTTCAAAAAAATTCTACTGATTCTCTTTCTCTAGTCATTTCTTTTGAGGTCTTGCTGAATCTATCATGATCTAATTCTCATTTTTAACCTCTCTTTCTGAACTGCTTCATTCCATGCTATGGCTCCTTACCAGGCTCTTGATTTTCATCCATGCCTCCTGAAAGCAACAAAATAATTAAACAAACAAAAAATTCTCTCCTTGATTTTATGGTTCCCTAAAGATATTATTCTTCCCTTTATGACTAATCTACAAAAATAAACCTAAATTCATTGATTCCCTCTTAGTCAATGTCTTAGATTCTGACTTTTTATGCCACTACTCTTTAAAACTGCTCTTTCCTTATGTCACCAATGACTTCATAATTGTGAAAGTCATTGTCCATTAACAAATCCTCATCCATCTCTAAGATTCAACACTTCAACCATTCCCAGTATTTCTCCATCTTAGGTTTCCATGATCCTATTTGCTTCTGATTTTCCTACATATTTGTCCTTCACTATATCCTCTTTTTCCTTCCAGTCTCTTAAGGTGGGTCCTCCAACCAAGGCTTAATGTTCTTTTTTTCCCTTATGTTTTCTCCATTGATGGTCAAATTTAGTGTCTGCTTCTATGGTCCTATGATCTTTATGTCTGTCTCCAACTCTCCTCTAAGCTCCGGTCTTGCATTTCCAATTGCATATTGGACTAGACATTCTGAGAATACCTAAAATTCAACAAATCCAAATGTCAAAGCATCATGGAATCATGTAATGCTAGATCTGTAAGGGGTCTTGTGAAGTGATCTAGTATAATATTCTCATTTTATTGTTAAGGAATTAGAGCCCCAGTGGGATAAAATGATTTGCCTCAGGGCACACAGAAAGAAAAAAAAGAAAACAAAGGCTAGGTCTTTGAAACATTCCTCTTCTGACCAAAACCTTCCTCTCCTTCTAAAATTTCCCATTTTTTGCTGTCACCAATATTCTATGATATATTCAGTTTCAAGACATGAGTCATTCTTGACTATGCCTTCTCTCTTGTCTCTCAAATTCAAGTTTCTACTTCTTATAAAATCTATCTCTGGTCTTTGTATTTGTTCTCTCCTGTGTAGCCCAAATATCACTTTTCTTGCTCAGGTTTTATCAACTCTAACTTTGATAACTAGATAAAATATTCTGACTGGTTTAGTTTATTCTTCTTAATATTGATATCAGTAATATCTTTCTCACACTCTGTTAAGATGTAACATGAACCTGATCAAAAATCTTTCATAGCTCCTCCCACCTAATAATAATAAAATGCAAATACTTTAGAATTATATTCACCACTCTTTATGCTATATCTCCAACCTGCATTACTAGTTTTATTTTGCATCACTCTATTTCAAATGTATTCCTTAATCTTATTGTGGTCTCTTTCACTCTAGTTCTTTTAGAAAGTCTATATCATTTAAGTACAATTATCTCCCTTCTTGTTTTATTTATGCCCTCCTACAAAACTTAGCCCAGATGTGCCCCCCCCCCAATGAAGACATCCTTGATTTAATTCTCCAAGGTAGAAATGTTACTTCCTTTCATTCTTTAGGATCAATATTTTGGCTTTCCTTATGAGCATAACCTTTTCCCTACTTGCATTAGAGATATATGCATATGATTCAACCGAGATTTTAAACTTTCTGAGAGGTTTTTTTTTTTCTTTTCTTTTATCTCTACGGTCATGACAATGCCTTACACGTAGGAGATGCTAATGTTTCCTAAATCGGGGGGGGGGGCATTACTCTCTATAATTGAGTTATCACATTCCTAGCATAACAATGAAAAATTTCTTCTTAGATATTATAACAGAGAAATCAATATTCATCATCAGACATTTGCCTGCCAAATATTTGTCAGTATCTGGGGAATGATTAGCTCAGAGTCCAAATAGAAGAGGAATACTCTAGACATGAGTTCTTTCAAGTAACTATATTTACAGATGACATTATGACAATTGCATCAAGCCCCAGTACACTATAGGGATTCGTTAACTATATTCATAAGCCCACAGAATAGTTTAGCTTAATAACACAAACATGAAAACAAATGGACTAGCAGATTGAAAATGTCACCCTAATATAGAAATAATGAGATAGAGTTGAAAGGGCAATTCGCTGAGTTGCCCAATCATTACCTATATCTGAACTCCCAATACATATTGACCTGGTCACAGAATGGACTACGAAGAAGAAAATAGGCTGGGTCACATTTGGAGAATTGCATAGCATTGTAAATAGTACCAAGCTGCTTCAGGAAACAAACAAACATAAAAACAGCAGCAGCAATCAGCAAAAACAATAACAATAAAATATCTTTTTAGCACATGTTCTTTTTGCAATACTATAAAACTAATAATGCTATGAATTATGAAACATTGCATTATATAAATAAAGGAAAATAAAAGTGACCCAATAGTTAATGGAGGTATGTGTGGTGGATATAGATAGGTTGTAGCATTCTACCAATAATTACTTTAACAATAGAAATGGCATGAAATATTCAGGAAATATATATTTTTTTAATAAGACTTGATTTCAACATTTATGAAGAATGAAAAATAATGGGTCAACAGACCTGATATTGTAATGGTATAGTTTTAGTTGGTGGAACCTTGGATATATAGTCAGAGTGGATGGAGGAATACAGTGGATAGAGCATGTAATCAGGAAGTCTCAAGTTTAAATCTGGCCTCAGACATGTGTGACCTATGATCTGGATCACTCAAACCTTTAACCCTGGGTAAGTCATTTAACTTAGTTTTGCTTCAGATTCTTCAACTTAAAAATGGGACTAATAATCCAGGATTGTTGTGAGGAATAAATGAGATGATATATGTAAAAATCACTTAGCACAGTGCCTGGAAAATAGTATGTGCTACATAAATGTTTATTTCTCCTTCTCTTCCCCATCTACCAACATTAAAAGCAAAAATCACTGGTGTTTAGGTAGACTTCCTTGTTGTTTCTGTTGTTGTTATGCTTGTCATTCATTCTCGAAGAGGACCATGGCATCAGGGAAATGATGACATGACTTGCAGTTGACTTTGATTTGAGTGACGGTGGGCTGTGCAGGTCACCATCCTCACTTTCTCTTCCAGAGCCATCTAGGCCATCTCCAGTCATCCTGGTGATTATCACATAGACTTTCTACAGAAGTTTTCATTTAGTTATTTATTTTTATTTACCATATTTGGTTTTCAGCATTGATTTTCACAGGAGTTTGAATTACGAATTTTCTCCCCATTTCTACCCTCCCCCCACTCCAAGATGGCATATATTCTGGTTGCCCCATTCCCCTGTCAGCCCTCCCATCTGTCACCCCACTCCCCTCCCATCCCCCTTTCCCTTCCTTTCTTGTAGGGCAAGATAAATTTCTACGCCACATTGCCTGTGTATCTTATTTTCTAGTTGCATGCGAAACCTTTTTTGTTTTTGTTTCTGATTATCTATTTTTTAAAACTTTGAGTTCCAAATTCTCTCCCCTCTTCCCTTTCCACCCACCTTCCCTAAGAGGTCAAGCAATTCAACATGGGCCACATGCGCATCATTATGTACCCTTACACAATACTCATGTTGTGAAAGACTAACTATATTTTGCTTCTTCCTAACCTATGCCCCTTTATTGAATTTTCTCCCTTCAACCTGTTCCTTCTCGAAAGTGTTTGTTTTTGATTACCTCTAACCCCATCTGCCTTGCCTTCTACCATCCTCCCTTTTTTATCTTCTTCCTCCTTCTCTCCTGTGGGGTAAGATACCCAATTGAGTATGTATGGTATTCCCTCTTCAGGTCAAACCTGATGAGGGCTAGATTCACTCATGGCTCCTCACCTGCCTTCTCTTCTCTTCCTACAGAGCTGCTTTTTCTTGCCACTTTTATGTGACATAATTTACCCATTCTATCTCTCCCTATCTCCCTCTCTCAATATATTCTTCTCTCATCCCTTATTCATCTTCAACTCACCCTGGGCCCATTCTCTCTCTCTCTCTCTCTCTCTCTCTCTCTCTCTCTCTCTCTCTCTCTCTCTCTCTCTCTGTATATATATATATATATATATATATATATATATATATATATATATATATATATATGTGTGTGTATATATATATACATATCTATACACATACACACTCACATATACATATATATATATACATAAACATATATACTGAGGTCTCATGAATCATACACATGATCTTTCCATGTAGGAATGTAAACAAAACAGTTCAACTTTAGTAAGTCCCTTGCAATTTCTTTTTCTTGTTCTTTTTCTTGATTACCTTTTCATGCTTCTCTTGATTCTTGTGTTTGAAAGTCAAATTTTCTGTTCAGCTCTGGTCTTTTCACTGAGAAAGCTTGAAAGTCCTCTATTTGATTGAAAATCCACATTTTGCCTTGGAGCATGATACTCAGTTTTACTGGGTAGGTGATTCTTGGTTTAGTCGTAGCTCAATTGACCTATGGAATATCGTATTACAAGCCCTTCAGTTTCTTAATGTAGAAGTTGCCAGATTGTGGGTTGTCCTGCTTATGTTTCCACAATACTCAAATTGTTTCTTTCTGGCTGCTTGCAGTATTTGCTCCTTGATCTGGGAGGTCTGGAATTGGGCAACAATATTCCTAGGAGATTTCTGTTTGGGATCTATTTGAGGAGGCGATCAGTGGATTCTTTCAATTTCTATTTTGCCCTGTGGCTCTAGAATATCAGGGCAGTTCTCCTTGATAATTTCTGGAAAGATGTTATCTAGGCTCTTTTTTGATCATGGCTTTCAGGTAGTCCAATAATTTTTAAATTATCTCTCCTGGATCTATTTTCCAGGTCAGTGGTTTTTTCAATGAGATAGTTCACATTGTCTTCCATTTTTTCATTCCTTTGGTTCTATTTTATAATATCTTGATTTCTCATCAGGTCACTAGCTTCCACTTGCTCCAATCTCATTTTGAATGTAGTGTTTTCTTCAGCGGTCTTTTGTACCTCCTTTTCCATTTGGCTAATTCTGCCTTTCAAGGCATTCTTCTCCTCATTGGCTTTTTGGAGCTATTTTGACATTTGAGTTAGTCTATTTTTTAAGTTGTTCTTTTCTTCAGTATTTTTTGGGTCTCCTTTAGCAAGTCATTGACTTGTTATTCATGGTTTTCTCGCATCATTCTCATTTCTCTTTCCAATTTTTCCTCTACTTCTTTAACTTGTTTTTCCAAATCCTTTTTGAGCTCTTTCATTGCCTGAGACCAGTTCATGTTTTTCTTGGAGGCTTTTGATGTAAGCTCTTTGACTTTGTTGGCTTCTTCTGACTGTATGTTTTGATTTTCTTTGTCACCAAAGAAAGATTCCAAAGTCTGTGACTGAATCTGAGTCTGTTTTTGCTTCCTGGCCATGGTCCCAACCAACTACTTGACCATTGCGTTTTTCGTCAAAGTATGACTGCTTGTAGAGTA
Organism: Trichosurus vulpecula; assembly: GCF_011100635.1. Classification (NCBI taxonomy): domain Eukaryota; kingdom Metazoa; phylum Chordata; class Mammalia; order Diprotodontia; family Phalangeridae; genus Trichosurus; species Trichosurus vulpecula. The sequence continues at coordinate 319,332,186 of NC_050576.1, read as the reverse complement.
GAGACTGCTTGTAGAGTAGAGTCTACTTTGTTCCAAGCTTGAGGGGATGCACTGTTGTTTTCAGAGCTTTTTCTCACAGCCACCTCTGCCACACCAGTGCTCCTCCTCCCCCAAGAACCACCAAGGACCTGATTAAGTTCTTAATCAGGCTCTGCACTCCTTCTCTGATCCACCACTTAATTTCTTCCCCTCAGGTGGGCCTGTGGCCAGAAGCAACTGCAGCTGTAGTTCTGTAGCTGCACCACCTCCACCGCCCCTGGGGCAGGGGCCAAACCAGGAACTCCTTTCACTCTTTCCCTGCAGCTTTTCCCACTAACCTTCTCTGTTGACTTTGGTGTTTGTGGGTTGAGAATTCTGGTAACTGCCACAGCTCACTGATTCAGGGTGCCATGGCCTGTTCAGCCAGGCTCCCTGTCAGGTTGGTCTAGTGGCAGCCCATGCTGGGCTCTGCTCCACTGTGCTCCCAGTTCTGTGCATGGTAGGCCTTACCCATCGAACATCCAGGCTGTCCTGGGCTGGAGCCCTGTTTCCCTCTGCTATTTTGTTGGTTCTGCAGTTCTAGAATTTGTTCAGAGACATTTTTCGTCTGTGTTTGGAGGGTCCTGTGGGAGTACCCTAGGCAAGTCCCTGCTTTCCAGCCACCATCTTGACTCTGCCCCCAGTCTGTGCCAAGAAACCCTTTTGAAAGGAACAAACCTATAGACATATTTGAAATACCAAGTTGCAAAGTTGAAACCAACACTTTACTTATTCATTAATAATTTGCTAGCAAGACCTAATGTCTAATCAAGTTAAGGGAATGTAAATGATTAGAGTAAATGATTAGAGTGGAAATAGAATTGCAAATGCTCAGATAGGTAGATAGATGTGTGTGTATGTCTATACATCTATCAATCTGTCTATCCATATGCTTCTGTAGTACATGTTCTGCATTAGAACATAAGTTCTTCTTTAGTTTTATATGACTCATAAAAATACAGGAAAAGAAATTGTGTTCCTGTAACAGTGAAAATGTTGTCCTGCCCTTTGACACATTCTTTCATCTACTTACCACTAAATAAATGTATTTCCTCTGTTGAAAGAATGCAATAAATCCTAATACTTCTATATTTACCTGTTGCAGGCCCCCAAGCCTCACAACTATACTCGGGGTTCCCCCCAAGCCCCAGGCCATTGCCTAGCAAAGGGCCTGATCTCTCGAACAATGTATGAGGCAGGAGCTGAAAGGTGGTGAATGACTCCGAATTTTATTTCAGCAAGCAGCATTTTTATATCTTTAGTGATGTAGGTACATTCTTTGGTTACATGGTGAAAGACAGGTAAAAATCAAGACACATGGGTACTAGGACCGCCCCGACTCCACCTACTCTCCTCCCCTTCTCTTCCTGTGCTAACCCGAAGCTCCCTGTGGGGCAGGCAGTTCAGGCAAAGAACTGGAAGTTCCATGTGTTCTGGCAAACCCAGACAGAGAGCCGGAAGTTCCATGTGCTCAGGCAGGTCTGGGCAAAGACCTGGAATTGTTAGGGAGGCAACAAAGGCAAGACCCCTCCTCCCGGCTCCACCCATATCTCAAAGCCCTGAGTTTATCTCAGCAGGCCCCTGGGCCTGGAGGTCCGAGGAGGGCAGGGCTCAGCTCTAACTCGGCCCCTAACATTTACCTATGTCATCAGTACTTAAATAAGTTCTTTGTAAAATATATTTTTCTATCCAATTATAAATTATTGCTCCTTTGATTTTTTTTAAATTTAAGATGAGGAAAATTAGCATATTGAACTAAGGATAAAAAAATTAAATTAAAAACAGCTAATACTTTTAAACATATATTTAAAAGTTATATATATGAAAAAAATTCTCAAAACTGAATAAATAAATTGACCATGAAATTTTGAAATTTTGTACCTAAATTGTAAGACTCTTACCAGCTAGATCATATATATACACATGTGTGTGTGTGTGTGTGTGTGTATGATTTTTGTCCATGACTGTTTTCTGTTTCTGGATTGTTCTTTCTCCTCATTTCTGCTTCCTAAAAAGTCTCAGCTAAAATCTGTACTTTTTGTCCATGAAATATTCATTGTACTTTATAAATTTAATTACGGTATACTGATGTGGTATGCAAAAGAGAGATAATTCATGGCCCATATCTTTGTCTTTTTTTCCTCCAAAATCCTAGAAATTTAATAAGGCTGAACATTAAATATCTATTTGTAATTCACTATGGCACTTGTTTTGATGATGATGATGATGATGATGATGATGATGATGATGGTAGTGGTGGTGATGGTGACTAGCCCTGTGATTTAATTAGTGGAAGGAAATTCTGGCTTTACAATTCACAAAAGTACGTAAGAAATTCTTTGATAAGTGATAATTTTAGAAAATTTCCTGAGACCTAAAAAGGATAATTGATTTGTAGTAAGTAATACATGCAATAAATGCGGAAGGGAAACTTAAAACCTCACTCACAGACCAGTCTTGTGTCTTTTATGGCAGGCTAGCCCTTATTTAGTGATATCACAAACAAATAAACAATTATTCTTTTGTATCCCTTTAAAAAGTTGTGATGATAAGAAATACACAACTGTATCCATAATGCACTATATATTATGACTAACTTTGATTCACTAATATACTGTGAAAGAAATATTAATGTAAATATTACTTTAAATGTTTAAATTTTATAAACAATAGAGGAATCAAAGAATGAACAATATGTGGTATAAGTGTGATAATTAGAACAATTGAAGATGAATTCTTTTCCTATATGTCTTCTTTCCTTTCTTTTTTATCGCACTCCAAAATAAGTTGGAAGTTATCATTAAGGATATGTGTGTATATGTGTATGTATGTGTGTGTTTATGTGTATATGTGTATATGTGTGTATGTATATATGTGTGTGTTTGTGTGCACATATATATATATATATATATTTATATAACAGGAAAATGTCAAATTATTTTGGTATATTTTCATTTTTTAAAAATGTACCAATCCAGCTGTATTGATATACCATTTTTTCTTACCAAAAAAGATATACCAGGTTCTTAAGAATAATTTTTTTCCCATTATTAAGACAAAAAACGTGGGGATATATGTTGTTTGTATGAAGGTAAATACATATATATGGAAACACACATACATATATGTGTGTATGTGTGTGTATATATAATAGGTAGCATTTGTACAGTGTTTTCTGACTTTTGACTGTTATAAAAATATCATACCATTTGGCCCTCAGAACCACCTGGTTGGATAGGGGCTATTATTATCCCAATGCTTAAATGAATATAAGTGCTTAAATTTAATTGCTTCAAATAATGAATAAGTATATTTTCTGTCTCCCTGGGAAGTTAGGAGTTTGTGTGTAGCAATATGCATGTAAATTTCTAATTTAAAATCAAATTTTTTGCATGTATTTTTATTTTGTGGGTATATAATTGTATATGGACACAACTATCTATATATGTATACATATAGATGTTTAATTATGTGCATATATACGAAGAAAATAGAATTTAATTAACATAACAAAACATATGTACATATAAGTAGCTGGTAGCACATGGCCAGAGTCATGAATGTCTGAGTTCAAATGCCACCTCACACAATTATTAACTATGTGAAACAACATTGATGTTGTTGTTGCTGCTGCTGCTGCTGCTGCTGTTAATGAGTCATTTCAGTCATGTCTGATTCCTTGTGAGACTAATTTCACTTTTCTTGGCCACAGCTAGTAAGTGTCTGAAGCTAGACTTGAATTCATGAAGATGAGTCTTTGATTCTAAGCAATGATTTGAGAGTTAGTGTTCTATGTAAAGAAGAGAAAGCAAACCAGTAATTGCTGGATCATAGGGTATGAAGAGAGGAGTTCTATATAAGATAAATAAAAAGGTAAGAATGGTCTGGGCATTAAATAATGTGTCTGCTCCCTCTGGTGTTGTAGTTAAAACTTTTGTGCTTAGTTGGACTGGCCAGAGTTTGTGCTCCGATGGTATATTCCTTGAAAATCTGAGGTCATAGACATTATCATGGGATGAGTCACTAAGGTTGGACATTGTTGAAAGTATTAGTATCCTCATTTTACAAATAATGAAACAGAAGATCAGAGAGGTGCCATGGCTTGCCCATTGTTATACCACTAATACATATCAATACTGGGAAGGCTAAATCAGAGGCATGAATGAAAATTCAAATTAGTAAATTTAAAACTGTTGGAGGATTATGTAACAAGTTATATAGGGAAGAAAGTTTGGGTTATTGGTGTTTTATGAGTTATACATTTTATGTTTTCAGAGAAAGATCTGATTGGGGAGAAACAATGAAAAGACAGAATGAGAGTATTGGATGATCGAGGTCTATATGTACACATATAATTGATAAGCCCCTTAATGTCAGCAGACCTAGAATTATGCTCTCAGTATGTCGAATGAATGAACAAATGAATAATTGAGAGAATGTATGAAAAGCATTTATTAATCATTTACTATGTGCTAAGCAATGAGATAAATCATGCAAATACAAATGCAGAGCAAGATTACCCTTGCCCTTTGGGAGTTTAGAAGACAGCACAAAAGCAAAATAGTTGCTATGGAATTGTGTAATGGTCTGAGAAGTTTAAAAGGTTGTAAATAGAACATAAGAACATCAACTTACATGCTTATTCTAGAAGTAATGGTAATACTGATTTGATAGTAGTGCTAAGAGGAAGAAATGGAATTGGCAGGATACAACTTAGGCAGCAGAACAGAAAGGAGGTGAAAAAGAGGTTTCATGATATCTGGGGCTACCATTCTGAGTTACTTAGGCATGGAAGACTGATTTGATAAGTAAAACCACAAGAGTGTTCAAGCTAAAAAATGTCTAGGGAAAACAAAAGTGGGCACAGTGCCAGGGATTTATTGGAAAACATATCCTGGAATCACACAGGGTAGGCAATCATGGGTGGAGTATAAGTTGCAAAATCATAGGAATTTTATATATTAATATTGATCACATATTCACCAACATTTTCTAGTGTCATGCTTTATCTGCTTCTATTAGCATAGAAAAGCTAATGGTTATGTGCACTGTCTTGATGAAAACATGAGGAATTGGCACATCTTTAACTTTAATCCATCATATTTTGTCAATCTAAGATATCGCTAGATACCTGAGTTTAAAATATTTGGCATCATCTTCATCAGTATTGTCATCACTGTCATCTGCTATTTCTCAAGACACAAATACAAGGTCTTTGGTGACAATAAAGATAAAACAGACAGTAACTGTCATGAAAGACTTACATCTGAATGGAAAGATAAAATACTTCAATGCTTCAAGGAGTGATAATTACATCAATGATTACATCAGTGTGGGCACTGAGTATAAAAACATATTAGTAGATTATCTCCTGTAGTTACTTAAGAATAATCATCATTTGAGTATCTGCTGATAAGTTTCTCAGCTTAATTTGTCATCTAAGTGAAACTTTTACTAATCATATATAAAGTCTTTCCAACATTAGTGGAATTTATCTGAACTTAAGTCCTACTATTCTCTTTTAGAAATAAAGGCAACCTCCAAGGATGCTGGGACTTAAGACTGGATTTTTGGTTGAGAATAAAATATACAAGTGTAATATCCATTCTTGTACATTCCATTAACTGACTTTCTCATTTGAAGGTTGGGTGTACAGAGGGGTGACTTGTCCTGGGTCACAGAGATAAATGCACAAGGAGTTGCTCCTATTTTTGGAGCCTAATGGCTTTCCATTTGATTGCATCTGATTGACAGACATCAAGCACAAGGACATAAGGCTGAAAGGACAGGTTTGATGCTGGTTCTATCTATCCTTTAGGTAATGGAAATCATTGAAAATATTTGAATGGCAAAACAAATTGTGGTATATGAATGCAATGGAATATTTTTGTTCTATAAGAAATGAGGAGCAGATGGACTTCTTTAGAACATGGAGAATCTCATATGATCTGATGATGAGTGAATGGAGCAGAACCAGGAGAATATTGTACGCAACCACAGGTACATTGATTCTGTGAGTACTAACTGATAGATTTTGCTCTTCTCAACAATGCAAGGTTCTAAGACAGCTCCAAAAGGCTCATGATGGAATAAGTGATCCACATCCAGAGACAGAATTATGGAATCTGAATGCAGATTGAAGCAAACCATTTGCTCTGTCTTTTATTTTATTTTATTTTTGGTTTTGTTACATCTTTCTCATGGTTCATTTCATTGGTTATAATTCTTCTTTATAATTTGATTGTCGGGAAAATAAGTTTAATGTGAAAGTATATGTAGAACCTATATCAGATTACATGCTGTCTTGGGGTGGGGCAGAGGGGAGGAGAAGGAGGGGGAGAAAATTTGGAACTCAAATACTGTTGTAACTGTGTGTTTAAAACTAAAAAAAAACTAATTAATTCATTTTAAAAACAAAACATTTGAACAGAGGAGTGAATATCTGAACAGGACAGTGAAAAAAAAAGCAGTAATTTAGGATAATTAATTGATTGGCAACATGCATGATAGATAGTCCAGGTGAATGATTAGAAACACAGATAACATTGCTTCAAAAAGTAACTTATTTTTTCAGATTTATTCATTTGTTTATTTTAGGTTGCAACACTCACTTTTATAAGATTTTGAGTTCTAGGTTTTGCCCCATTACTACCCTCCTCCCTCCCAGAGACAGCATGCAATCTGATATAGGCTATCCATGTACAATCATATTCACAATATTTCCACATTAGTTGTGTTGTGAAAGAATAATCAGAACTAATGGGGAAAACCACGAGAAAGGGAAAAAAAGAAAGAAAATGGTATGCTTTGACCTGCATCCAGACTCCATAGTACCTTCACTGGATGACATTACCATTTCCATCATGAGTCTTTTGGAATTGCCTTAGATTATTGTATTGCTGAGAAGACCTAAGTCTATCATAAGTAATCATTGCAAATGTTGCGGTTTCTATGTTCAATGTTCTCGGGGTTCTGCTCACTTCACTGAACATCCGGTCATGTAAGTCTTTCCAGTTTTTTTCTGAAGTCAACCTGCTCATCATTTCTTACAGAAAAATGATATTTCATTACATTCATATACAACAACTTGTTCAGTCATTCCCAGTTGATGGGCATTCCCTCAATTTTCAAATCTTTGCTGCCACAAAAAGAGCTATGACAAATATTTTTGTACATGCGGGTTGTTTCCCATTTTTTATGATCTCTTTGGGATACAGAGATCAGAGGGTATGCACAGTGCCTTTGGGCATAGTTCCAAATTGCTTTCCAGAATGGTTGGATCAGTTCACAACTCTAATAACAACAATGCACTGTGCTCCAAATTTCCCACATCTCCAATATTTATCATTTTCCCATTTTATCATGTTAGCCAATCAGATAGGTGTGAAGTGGTACCTAAGATTTGTTTTAATTTGCATTTCTCTAAACTATAATGATTTATAACATTTTCAACATGATTATGTATAGCTTTAATTTCTTCATCTGAAAAACACCTCTTCACATGCCTTAACCAATTGTCAATTGGGGACTGATTTGTATTCATATACATTTGACTCAGTTCTCCACACATTTTAGAAATTAGGCCTTTATCAGAGACCCTGGCTGTAAAAAGTGTTTATCTTCATTCTGCTTCCTTTCTAATCTTGGTTGCATTGGCTTTGTGGAAAACTTTTTTTAGTTTAATGTAACCAAAGTACTCCATTTTGCATTTCATAATATTCTTTATATTTTCTTTGTTCATATATTCTTCCCTTCTCCATAAATCTGGCAAGTAGATTATTCCTTACTCACCAATTTTGCTTATAGTATCAGTCTTTATGTCTAAATCATGTACCCATTTTGATCATATCTTGGTATATGGTTTACAATGTTGTTCCATGCCTATTTTCTGTCATTTGTCAATTGTTTTCCAAGAAATTTTTGTCAAATAGTGAGTTCTTATCCCAGAAACTGGAGTCTTTGGGTTTATCAATAGTAGATTACTATAGTTGTTGACTACTGTTCTTGTGTACTTAACCTCTTCCACTGATCCACCATGCTTTTTCTTAGCCAATACCAACTAGTTTTGATGAATGCAGATTTATACTACAGTTGTAGACCTAGTAGCAATAGTATCTTTCCCTTGAAATTCTTTTCATTAATTCCTTTCATATTCTGGAACTTTTGGTATTCAGGATGAATTGTGTTAGTATTTTTTGTAGCTTTATAAAATACTTTTTGGTAGTTTGATTTTTATGCCACTGAATAATTCAATTAATTTAGGTAGGTGTCATTTTTATTACATTATCTTGGCCTGCCCATAAGCAACTGACAGTTCTCCAATTATTAAGATCAGACTTTATTTGTGAGAAAGGTGTTTTGTAATTTTCTTCATATAGTTCCTGGGTTTCTCTCAGCACATAGGATCCCAAATATTTTATATTGTGTACAATTACTTCAAATATAATTTCTCTTTCTATCTCTTGCTGCTGGGCTTTGTTAGCAATATAAAAATATGCTGAGGATTTCTATGGGTTTATTTTATATCCTGCAATGTTGCTAAAAGTTGTTTATTATTCCAAGTAGTTTTTTAGTTGATTCTTTAGGATTCTCTAAGCATACCAGCATATCATCTGCAAAGAGTGGTAGCTTTGCTTCTTCTTTGCCTCTTCTAATTCCTTCAATTTCTTTTTCTTCTCTTATTTCTAAGGCTAACATTTCTAGAACAATATGGAAAGACAGTGGTGATGATGGACATCCTTGTTTTACCCTAATCTTATTGGACATGCTTCTAGCTTATCCCCATTATACATAATGCTTGTCAATTGTTTTAGATAGAAACTTAACATTTTTAAGAAAAACTCAATTTTTTCTTTGCTTTCTAGTGTTTTTAAAAGGAACAGGTGTTATATTTTGTCAAGAGATTTTTCTGCATCTATTGAGATAATCATATGATTTCCATTAATTTTATTATTGATATGGCCAATTATGCTACTAGTTTTCCTAATATTGAATCAGCCGCGCATTTCTGGTATTAATCCCACCTGGTCATCATGTGTTATCTTCCAGGTAAGTTGTTGTAATCTCTTTGCTAGTATTTCTTTAAAATTTGCATTTATATTCATTAGGGGAATTCATCTATAACTTTCTTTCTCTGTTTTGGCTTTTCGTGGTTTAGGAATCAGCTCCATATTTGTATCACAGAAAAAGAATTTGATAGGACTCCTTTGCTATTTTTCCAAATTGTTTATATAATATTGGAATTAATTGTTGTTTAAATATATGGTAGAATTCACTTGTAAATCCATCTGACTCTGGAGATGTTTTCTTGGGGAGTTCATTGATGACCTATTCCATTTCATTTTCAGAAATGGGGTTATTTCAGTATATATTTATTTTATTGTTTTTTTAACTAGCTTTTAGTTTTATTTATTAGTTCAATAATTTTCTTATTTTCAGTTTTATTAGTCTCTCCTTTGTTTTTCAAAATGACTAATTTGGTATTTATTTGTTTTTATTTGTTTTTTATTCTTCTAGCTTTTTTAGTTGCATGCCCAAATCATTGCCCTCTTTCTCAATTTTATTTCAGTAAGAATTTAGAAATATAAAATTTCCTCTAAGGACTGCTTTGGCTGCATCCTAAAAGTTTTAGCATAGTGTCTCATTATTATCATTCTCTTGTATGAAGTTATTTATTGTTTCTATGATGTGCTTTTTGACCCAGTCATTTTTAGGATTACATTATTTAGTTTCAAATTAATTTTTAATTAATCTTTCCATGGCCTATTATTGCATGCAATCTTTATTTTATCATGATCTCAAAAGGATGCATTTAATATTTCTGCCTTTCTGCATTGTATTATGAAGTTTTCTACCCTAGTACAAATCCTTCCTATTTTCATTCAGTTTTCTTCAGATGACTACAATACATAACTTTTCTAAAATTCTATTCACCTCCTTAACTTTTTTCTTGTTTATTTTGCAGTTAGATTTATGTAGTTCTGAGAGGAAGAGGTGGCTGCAGGAGCAGCAGCAGGAAGCTCTGGGGGCTGCTTACAGAGCTCCAGTGGCAGCTGCTTCCTAGAGCTCTAGGCCCATAGATTGTGGAAGAAATCAAGAGGCTGATCAGAGTGGGAGTGCAGGGATCTCTTTGTTGGTGATAAGGCAGCATTCTCTTGTTTTGCCCTACTTGGATCTGGCTCATGATCCTGCTTGGTGGTTCTTGGGGGAGGAGGAGCACTGAAGTGGCAGAGATTTGTAGTGCCTGTGGAGAGGGAATACTCCTGGTAGTTAGGCAGAAATTAGTTCCTGCACTCACAGACTAGAGCACAGGCTAGGAGAATCATTTCCCCATAGAATAGATGTAGCTCTGAAAAGAGCAGCACAAAAACACTGATGCTTGGGACAAAGCTCTCTCCACTCTGAAGACAGTCATATGCTGACAAAAAGCTCAAAAGTCAAGTGATTGCCTGGGAAGATGAGCAAGAAGCATAAAAGGACTCAGACTATAGAATCTTAGAATCTTTCTTTGGTCACAAAGGTCAAAACATACAGACAGAAGAAGTCTGCAAAGTCAAAGAGCCTACATCAAAAGCCTCCAAGAAAAATATGAATTGGCCTCAGGCCATGGAAGAGCTCAAAAACATTTGGAAAATCAAGTAAGAGAAGTTGAGGAAAAATTGGGAAGAGAAATGAGAGTGATGCAAGAAAGTCATGAAAAACAAGTCAACAACTAGATAAAGGAGACCCCCCCCAAAAAAATAAGGAAGAAAATAACACCTTAAAATAGACTAACCCAAATGGCAAAAGAACTCCAAAAAGCCAATGAGGAGAAGAACACCTTAAAAGGCAGAATTAGCCAAACAAAAAAGGAGGTCCAAAAGATCACTGAAGAAAATACTGACTTAAAAATTAGAATGGAGCAAGTGGAAGCTAGTGACTTTATGAGAAATCAAGAAATTATAAAACAGAAACAAAAGAATGAAAAAATGGAAGACAATGTGAAATATCTCATTGGAAAAAACTGCTGACCTGGAGAATAGATACAGAAGAGATAATTTAAAGATTATTGGACTACCTGAAAGCCATGATCAAAAAAGAGCTTAGACGTCATCTTTCAAGAAATTATCAAGGAAAACTGCCATGATAGTCTAGAACCAGAAGGTAAAATAGAAATTGAAAGAATCTACCAACTGCCAATTGAAAATAATATCAGCAAAAGCAAACTCCTAGGAATACTGTGGCCAAATTCCAGAGTTCCAAGGTCAAGGAGAAAGTATTGCAAGCAGCCAGAAAGAAACAATTCAAGTATTGTGGAAACATAATCAGGATAACACCAGATCTAGCAGCTTCTACATTAAGGGATCAAAGAGCTTGGAATATGATATTCCAGAGGTCAAAGAGCTAGGATTAAAACCAAGAATAACCTACCCAGCAAAACTGTGTATAATACTCCAGGACAATATATGGACCTCCAATAAAATAGAGGACTTTTAAGTGTTCTTGATTAAAAAACCAGAGCTGGATAAAAAATATGATTTTCAAATAAAAGAATAAACAGAAGCATGAAAAGGTAAACGGGAGAGAGAAATAATAAGGGACTTACTAAAGTATAACTGTTTTGTTTACGTTCCTAAAGTTGAACTGTTTTGTTTACATTCCTAATATGAAGGGATAATATCAAAAAATAAAATAAAATTAAGAGGTGAGAAAGGAATGTATTGGCAGGAGGAGAAAGGCAGAGATAGAATGGGGTAAATTATCTCACATAAAAGTGGCAAGAAAAAGCTGTTATATAGAAGGGAAGAGGGGTAGTTGAAAGCTAATGAGTGAATCTTGCTCTCATCTCACTTGACTAAGGAGTGAATAACATACACAGTCAATTGGGTATCTTACCCTACAGGAAAGTAGGGGGGAAGGGAATAATAGGGGCTAGATGATAGGGGCAGACTTGGGGAGGAGGTAGCCAAAAGCAAACACTTTTGAAAATTGACAGAGTCAAAGGAAAAAATTGAATAAAGGGGGGCAGGATAGGATGGAGGGAAATATATTTAGTCTTTCACAACATGACTATTACGGAAGCATTTTGCATAACAATACATGTATGACCTATGTTCAATTGCTTACCTTCTCAAGGAGGGTGGGTGGGGAGGGGAGAAAGGAGAGAATTTGGAACTCAGAGTTCTAAAAACCAATGTTCAAAAAAACGTCATTTCTACGTGCAACTGGGAAATAAGATATACAGGCAATGGAGTATAGAAATCTATCTTGCCCTACAAGAAAGTAAAAGGAGAGGGGATGGGGGGAGTGGGGTGATAGCAAAGAAGCCAGACTGGGGAAAGGGAAGATCAGAATATATGTCATCTTGGGGTTGGGGAGGGTAGAAATGGGGAGAAAACTTGTGACTCAAAATCTTGTGGAAATTAATGTTGAAAGCTAAAATACTAAATCTTATTAAAATAAAAAAATTAAATCTATACTCATATAAAAATGTTCCAAGTCACTATTGATTAGAAAGATGCAAATCAAAACAGGTCTGAGCTACTATAGCACACCAATCAAATTGGCTAACATGACAAAACAGGAAAATGATAAATGTTGGGGAAGATTTAGGAAAGTTGGAAGAGTAATTCATTGTTGTTGAAGCTGTGAGCTGATCCAACCATTTCGGAGAACAATTTGGAACTTTGCCCAAAGGGCTCTGGAATTTGGCAACAATATTCCTAGGAGATTTCTTTTTGGGATCTATTTGAGGAGGCAATCAGTGGATTCTTTCAATTTCTATTTTGCCCTATGGCTCTAGAATGTCAGGGCAGTTCTCCTTGATAATTTCTTGAAAGATGATATCTAGGCTCTTTTTTTATCATGGCTTTCAGGTAGTCCAATAATTTTTAAATTATCTCTCTTGGATCTACTTTCCAGGTCAGTGGTTTTTCCAATGAGATATTTTACATTGTCTTACATTTTTTCATTCCTTTGGTTCTGTTTTATAATAGCTTGATTTCTCGTAAAGTCACTAGCTTCCACTTGCTCCAATCTAATTTTTAAGGTAGTATTTTCTTCATTAGTCTTTTGGACCTCATTTTCCATTTGGTTAATTCTGCCTTTCAAGACATTCTTCTCCTCGTAGGCTTTTTGGAGCTCTTTTGCCATTTGAGTTAGTCTATTTTTAAGGTGTTGTTCTCTTCAGTGTATTTTTCAACATTTTTTGGGTCTCCTTTAGCAAATCTTTGACTTGTTTTTCATGGTTTTCTTGCATCATTCTCATTTCTTTTCCCAATTTTTGCTCTACTTCTCTAACTTGCTTTTACAAATCCTTTTTGAGTTCTTCTATGGCCTGGTACCAGTTCATGTTTTTCTTGGAGGCTTTTGTTGTAGGCTCTATGACTTTGTTGTCTTCTTTAGGCTGTATGTTTTGGTCTTCTTGGTCAGCAAAGAAAGATTCCAAAGTCTGAGACTGAATCTGGATGTGTTTTTACTGCCTGGCCATATTCCCAACCAACTAACTTGACCCTTGATTTTTTCAGTGGGGTATGACAGCTTGTAGACTAAAGATTTCTGTGTTCCAGCTCTGCCACACCAGCACTCCTCCTTCCCCAAGAACCCCTAACCTGGACTGGACTTAGATATTCAGCAGACTCTTCACTCCTGCTATGATCTGTCTCTTAATTTCTCCCACCAGGTGGGCCAGGGGCCGGAAACAACTGCAGCTGTAGTTCTGTAGCTGCCCCACCTCTGCTGCCCACAGGGCAGTAGCTGAACCGAACTCCTTCCACTCTCGCAGCTTTTCCCACTAACCTTCTCTGTTGTCTTTGGTGTTTGTGGGTTGAGAAGTCTGGTAACTGTTGCAGCTCATTGATTCAGGGTGCTAGGGCCCCCTCCGCCTGGCTCCTGGTCTTATTGGTCTGCCCCACTCATGCTAAGCTCTGCTCCGCTGGGCTGCCACTTCTGTGTGGGATAGACCTCACCCAGAGATCATCCAGGCTGTCCTGGGATGGAGCCCTGCTTCCCTTTGCTCTTTTGTGGGTTCTGCAGTTCTAGAATTGGTTCAGAGCCATTTTTTATAGGTTTTTGGAGGGACTCTGTGGGTTGCTCATGCTAGTCCCTGCTTTTCAGCCACCATCTTGGCTCCACCCCCAGCCAAAGTGTTTTCTATTGATATTTCCATGCATTTAGATGCATGTAATTTTATCTATATATGGCATAATTTAATGCAAACAATAAAAGTATGTATTTAAATTCTGCATGAGTGACATTAGAAAAAGATTGGACCATGAATAAATTTTCTTGATTCATTGATACATTGCTCTTCACAGTGATATTTATCAGACCAGTGGGCACATTTAAACAAATGTTGTTTTTCACCCCATCTGGTCCTTAGTATATTTTATCCTCCCAAATGCTAATTATTAAGAGACATAAAGAATCTTTATTGTTATAATAAAGACATTTAAAAACACACACACAAGGTTTTGTCAAGTAGTTTGTCTACAAACAAGAGTGTGTTTACTAATTTCCAAGACCATTGAATAGAACTGACTATGGTAGAATTGCCTCATGATGACTGTTAGTAAATCATGTTATGTGCTCCAAAGAGCAATCACTATTAAAATTCTACAACATACTATAAACCTATCTTAAAGAAGAATAAAAACATTTGTGTTCAGGATAAAGATTAGGACATAGCAGAACTTATGGAACTATGTTGGAAGTCAGAAGGTTGGATTTCCACCATTGTCTCTACTAATGAGATTTTAGGAAATTGGACAAATCACTTAAACTTTCAGCATGTCAATTTCCTCATCTGTAAAATGAAGCTGTCTGAGTACATGATCCTTTATGTTCCTTCTAGCTTTAAAATTCTAGTCCTTTATAAATTTCAAAAGATGGTTGTTATATTAACATAGAGAGAAAGCATGACATAGAGTATAGAGGGTCATAGTTTCTAGAAGCCCACACCCTTCCCCTGACACATACTAGTTTTGGTGTATGGACAAGTGGTAGTCTCTCAGTATCCTATGGCAACTTCCTAAGAAAATGCATTATAAAGGAGTGACAAATAGACAGCATAGAAGGAGTTTTCAAATTGAAATTTCCCAATACCAACAAGTCATATGTCTGATGCTGCTTCCTTTTCCTCCACATTCAACACCATCCACTATGGAATAAATTGAAATTGAATGTGAAAAAGTACTAGCTTTGGTATCAGTCAGCAAATGTTTATTAAGCAGCCATTATGTGCTAGGTACTGTGATAAGTGTTAGACATGCAAAGAAAGGTAAGAGGTAGTGTTAGCTTTCAAGGGGCTATCAGTCTAATGGGGGAGGCAATACAGAAACAAATATGTACAAACAAGCTATATACAAGATCAATGACAAATAATAGAGTGGAAATACTTGAATTAAGACAAAAGATATATTGTAATCCTGGCTCTATTTATTACTCATGCCACTTTGGGAATGCATTAAATCAATCTGAGCCTAAGTTTCCCTATCTCTAAAAAAATAAGAAGGTAAGAGTAAATACCCTCTAAACTCTAATTGTACTATCCTATATGATTAATTTGAATCTCAGGCTACCACGGAATACATTAGAAATACTTTGGTGGGGCTTAATGAAAATTTTCAAACCAACAATTTACCCAATATCTCACTTGCTTACAACAGGAAAGTACTATAATTTTTTTGTCTGTATGTTTTGTTTTTACCTACTTAATTGGGCAGTGTTTTGTGTGTTGCTGACTTAAATTATTATTAATATGCTTAGTTGCTCAGGCCTGTAATGGCTGCCATAAAAGCAGACTAGCTAAAGGGTTATATAAGATTTGTTTACTTTGATCCAGTTAGTGGAATATGGTTGATTTAAGCAGTTACCTTAGCCTGACTGGTATGTGTTGTTCTATCTGCAGCAAAGCTCAGAGAGAGATAATTTTTCAGTAAAAGAATAAAATATGTACACCAATAAAATGCAGAAGACTGTGACTTCTGGTATTAATTTAGAAATGTTATGGGAATTATAGTGTCTATTTATCAGTGGAAGAACGAAAATTCACCCATTATGTAAGATATAACTTAGGGGCTTCTCAAATACCATAAAGCTCACTTAATATAGGTTTTTGGTATATTTAAAGAAAAAATAATTGCTGGCATAGCTTTAACACATATAATAATTAGCATTTCTGGATACCTGCAGCCAGATGAATTAAAATATCTTAATGTGTGTTGTGAGCTATGACTGACATAGAAGAAGTGAAATAAGGGCATCTAGGATATGTATGGGGGCTTGGAATGGAATAAGAGACCACAGATGGACTGCCTCAGTGGTTTCAGAATGGCCTTAAGATATAGAAATGATAAGAAAAGAGATCTATACAATATTAGATAGGTCCTTGGTCTAAGCTTTATGGGAAAACATTTTCTAGTTATACAGTAAGAGGAAGAATGGAAGGGGAAGGTGCTCACAAGGGGACAATCATGTATCCTTTGAAATATGAAAGTAAATTGTTAATGTGATATGCCCTATTCAATAATAATAGCTGACACTCAAACCATATAAGCATTTTCAAAACATATAACTTGTATTTTTTAAAGTCATCTAACTACCTTATGAGTACCCTTGTTTTACAGATGAGGAAACAGAGGCACAGAGAGGTGACATGATTGTCTGTAGTCATACATCTTGCAAGTGGCAAAAGCAGAATTTTAATTCTACCCTTCCTTGCCTCAAGTTTAGAATTGTATTAACTGCAATGCATTGCCTATCAATGCACAGCTCAATATTGTTTCCATCTATCATACCACCATGAATATCTTGTCACATAAGTTATAATCTGATATGGAATCTATGTCTTCTACAATCAGTAATGGTAAATTTAACAAAAGAGAAAATAGAGAGGCAGCATAATGTATTAATTAAGGGGCCAGCATTAGAATCAGTAGAAATGGGTAAATTTCCTGCCTCTATAATTATCCATATTACCATAGACAAGCCAAGAAAATATCTAATATTAAAAGTTATATAGACAGTTTCTTTTTGGCATGGGTGGAGGGGTTTTCAACAAAAGAAGTTCCCCATACGGATAAAATCACAAAAGAGAGACTCCCATAAAATTACAAAATTAAACACTTTATATTTGGCATCTCTGTGTGTGTGTGTGTGTGTGTGTGTGTGTGTGTGTGTGTGTGTATTTGTGTGTGCTAAGCCAAGGTACTTCTTTATCTTTTCTGGGTTTTTTTCCCACACATTCATTCTAGTGAGGATCCTCCCTTCTCAGACTTAGAAAGTCCACAATGGTTCAATCTTCCCAAAGTTTCCAGCTATCTCTCCACTCCCATAATCTATCAATACAAACCCTCAATTGTCATATAAATTTTACCTTTATTTTGATTACAGTATAATCCAGGAACCCTTCAACTTGTTTTCTTCTTTCCTCTTGTTAGAATTTTTCACATCATTTCCAGAGGAGAAGGTATTTTCTGATCTAAAAATATCCTTTGGAAATAAAAAATAGTGAAAACAATTGATAATTTTCCAGAATGCTTAATGTATTGATTATATTCATCAAATTAATTAAGTTTTTACTTAGGCACTAATTCTTCATATTGGCCTGGATCTTTTGAAGATTACATGCTCAGAGGTTAAGCTGTGGCTCTTATGATAATACAAAGATGTTGAAAATGGGCTTGCCAATTATTTTCACGTCTCTCATCTAAGGCCAAGTATCAGCTCAGCTATGTTCTGAGAGGCCCATCACCAGAATTTTGAGCAATGGCAATGAATATATTTTTGAATTAGCCACTTATAGAATCTATCTCTAAATATGTGGACAGTATGTGATCTGTATTAGCAAAGGGACATTTCACAACAATGAAATTATGAGATCTTTCTTTGAAGTTTCATGTCTTAGTGAGAAATATATTTCATGCCCCTTTTAGTTAAATATTTCCCAATTTCTTGTAAAATAATTTCATGGTTTTCTCGCATCCTTCTCATTTCTCTTCCCAATTTTTCCTCTACTTCTCTAACTTGCTTTTCCAAATCCTTTTTGAGTTCTTCTATGGCCTGGGGCCAGTTCATGTTTTTCTTGGAGGCTTTTGTTGTAGGCTCTATGACTTTGTTGTCTTCTTTAGGCTGTATGTTTTGGTCTTCTTTGTCACCAAAGAAAGAATCCAAAGTCTGAGACTGAATCTGGGTGTGCTTTCGCTGCCTGGCCATATTCCCAACCAACTAATTTGACCCTTGAGTTTTTCAGTGGGGTATGACTGCTTGTGACTAACGAGTTGTATGTTCCACGTTTGGGGGGGAGGTGCCAGCTCTGTCACACCAGCACTACTCCTTCCCCAAGAACCCCCAATCTGGACTGGACTTAGATCTTCAGCAGGCTGTGCACTCCTGGTCTGATCTGCCACTTAATTCCTCCCACCAGGTGGGCCTGGGGCCAGAAGCAGCAGCAACTGTAGTTGCCCCACCTCTGCTGCCCCCGGGGCTGGAAGCTGAACCACGAACTCCTTCCACTCCCGCAGCTTTTCCCACTAACCTTCTCCGCAGTCTTTGGTGTTTGTGGGTCGAGGAGTCTGGTAACTGCCGCAGCTCACATATTCAGGGCGCTAGGGGCCCCCTCCGCCCGACTCCAAGATTGGTTGTTCCACGCTGCTCAGGCTGGGCTCTGCTCCACTCCGTTCCCAGCTCCCAGCTCCCAGCTCCGTGTGGGATAGACCTCACCCAGAGACCATCCGGGCTGTCCTGGGCTGGAGCCCTGCTTCCCTCTGCTGTTTTGTGGGTTCTTCCATTCTAGAATTGGTTCAGAGACATTTTTTATAGGTTTTTGGAGGGACTCGGTACGGAGCTCACAGTAGCCCCTGCTTACCAGCGCCATCTTGGCTCCGCCCCCCTTGTAAAATAATTTTAAACAATTAAAAAAGAAATAATTAAGTTCCAACTTCACTCCTTCCCTCTTCATTTCCCCTCCTGCCTCCTTCTTTCCATAAGAAGTCAAGTAATTCAATTTTAATTATACATGTGATGTCATGACAAACATATTTTCATATTAGCCATGTTGCAAAAGAAAACACAGAAAAAAAACAGTAAAAGTAAAGAAGAAATTTTTAAAAGTACACTTCAATCTGTATTTAAAATTCATCAGTTCTCTCTGGAAGTGAATAGCATTTTTCATTGTTAGTCCTTTGGAATTATCTTGGATTATTGCCTTGATCAGAATAGTGAACCCTTGAGCAAGTGACATGGGTGGAGCCAAAATAGTGGAGATAAGGCAGGGACCTGAGCTCTTCCAAGTTCCCTTCCAAAAATTTTTAAAATACTCTTCAAAATGAAATCTAGAGCAGCATAACCAAGAAAAAGACAGGATGAAACAATTTTCTAGCCAAAGACAACTTAGAAGTTTGGCAGGGAAGATCTGCCACATGAAGGAGAGAGTGGAGCTCAATCCAGTGCATGCAACATCCCAGCAAGACATCAGCAAGCCACAAAGCAACACAAAGCCATTCTAGGCAACTAAATCAGAAGCAGCAACTTCCAAAACTCTCAGCCATACAAATAGTAAAGGGGTTGGTTAATTTTTTCAGGAGTCCCTCTGTGGGAACTTGGTACAAGACTCTGTTGAATTGCCCATATACAAATCTAGGATGCAGTACATGATTGCAGTTCCAGGGTGAGGAGAAGCACTAGCACATGAGATCTTGAAAGGGGACCCTGGTGACAGTTCCAGAGTAGAAAAGAGTACTCGTGGTAACTCAAAGATTAGAGCACAAACCAGGAGAGTAGTAAATACGCATCTCCTTAGGTCATGCCACCATAGAAAAACTGAAAACTTAGAGACACCAAGTACTAGTTCTGAAAACAACTTCACAAAATCCTAGAGCTTTGAATAATGCTTCCCTCCCCCTAGCCTGGAAGCAAAGAACCAAATTTAACATATTAAAAGTCAAAAAATAGCCTGGGAAAGTGGGCCAAAAAGAAACAAATAAAATGAACCTGACCCTAGAAAGTTACTATGGTGAGAGGGAAGATCAAAGCACAAGCTCAGAAGAAAATAACAAAGGCAAAATGATATATATCCACATCCTCAAATAAAAAAAAAGTTAATTGTACTCAGGCCCAAAAATATGCTGCAGAAAATAACACTTTGGGAGCTCTCTTACCCACAGCAGTGGTGGCTCGTGTGACTGGACTGGCCCCTTTGTTCTGAGCTCCCGGGCTGAACCTAGATATTGGTAACTATGAATTGTATTGGGTCTGTCTGTTTGTAATTTGTTTAAGGGCTCTTGAGATGGTGTTGATGAGGAGACTCTGGGCAGCTGTAGCTAAGGCGTTCTCCAGCTTGTAAACCCGGATGATGAGACTTTGTTGGACTCTGTGTCATTACAAGATATCACAATGAGAAAAGCTTTCCGAAGTTCCACAACTCAAGGTCAGCAGCTGTTTGACCGAAAGACTTTGTCAATTCCATTACAAGAAACTTACAGTGTTTGAGAGCAGCCTCCACCTCTCAACATACTCACTCCTTACAGGGATGATAGTAAAGAGGGTGTGAAGTTTCATACAAATCCTTCATATTTCTTTGATCTATGGAAAGAAAAAATGTTACAGGACACCGAAGACAAGGGAAAGGAAAAAAGAAAGCAGAAGCAGAAAAATCTAGATCGGCCTCTCGAACCAGAAAAAGTGCCAAGGGCACCTCATGACCGGAGGAGAGAATGGCAGAAATTGGCGCAAGGTCCAGAGCTTGCAGAAGACGATGTGAATCCCTTACATAAGCCAAGTGAAGTTGCTAATGGCCCAGCCTCTCAATTTGAACCAAGGTTCCTTTTTCTTTCTAGGTGTTGTTTTATAATAAGAAGTCTTCTTGCAAAAGCATGACTATAAAAGTAGTAACTATAAAGGTCATTCAATAAACATTTAATAAGCAAAAAAAAAAAGAAAAAAAGAAAATAACACTTAATAAAACAGAATTGGCAAAATGGGGGAAAAACAGTATAAAATTCCAATGAAGAGAATATGTTAAAAAGCAGAACTGGCCACATAGAGAAAAGATGTGCACAAGTTCACTGAAGAAAATAACTCCTTAAAAAGTAGATTTGGCCAAAAAATAAAAAAGAGGTACAAAACCTCAGTGAAGAAAATAATTCCTTAAAAATTAGAATAGGGAAAGTATAATCCAATGATTCCATGACATATAAAGAACAATTAAATAAAGTCAAAATAATGAAAAAAATATTTTAAAAATGTAAAATATATAACTGGAACAACAACTGAAGTGGAAAATAGATCAAGGAGAAATCATTTAAGAATTATTGAACTACCTAAAAGCCATATTTTTAAAAAAGCCTAGAGATAGTATTTCTTGACTTTTAAAATTTTATTTTCAATTTATAGAATGAAAGAAGCATTTCCCTTACATAAAATAATAAAAAGATGACTGCATATGACACTGTAAGTCTACTGCATACAACTTGCTTTCAAAAATAACAAAATTATCAAGCAAATTTCTTTTTTTCTTCCCTTCTGTCCTCCCATATCAGAGATAGCTGTCATTAGACACAAATAGGTATGTGGGTTACATATTAAACATGCTATATATAATATATATATATATATATATATATAATGTACATTATACACACACACACACACAATACATACATACATAAAACTTATACATACTTTTATGTATAGCATCTTTCTTCATGTATTCCTCACAGATAATTTGGGTATTTGTAATAATCAAAATAACTAATTCACTCAAAATCATTCTTAAAACAATATTGCTGTTAGCATGTACAATGTTCTCTTGGTTTTGCTCATTTCAATCTTCATTATTATGTACAAGTTTTTCTACGTTTTTTTTCTAATATTGAGCTCATCATTTCTTATAGCCTTGTAGTTCTCTATCACAATCATACACCACAACTTATTCAGGCATTCCCCAATTGATGGGCATCCCTACAATTTCTCGTTCTTTGCCATCACTGATAGAACTGTTATGAACATGTTAGAATATATAGGTTCTTTTATTACTTCCCTAATTATCTTCAGAAATAGACCAAGTAGGGGTATTTCTGGGTCAAAGGGCATAGTTAGTTTAACAACTCTTTGGGCATAATTCCAGATTGTTCTTCATAATGACTGGATCAGTTCAAAATTCCACTAATAATGAGTTAGTGTCCCAATTTTTTTCACATCCCCTCTAACATTTGTCATTTTTCCCTTCCTCTATCATTTCAACCAATCTGATACATGTGAAATGCCATCTCAATGTTGTTTTAACTTGCGTTTCTCTAATCAATAATGATTAAGACAATTTCTTATAATACTATACATTGCTCTAATTTCTTCTTTGAAAATTACCTGTTCATATCCTTTGACCATTTATCAACTGAAGAATGACTCATATTCTTATAGATTTGACAAAGTTCTTTATGTATTTCAGGTATGAGACTGGTAAATTGTCTATAAATTTCCCCCCAATTTCCTACTTTCTTTTTCATCTTGGCTACATTTGCTTTATTTGTACAAAACTTTTTTTTTAATTTAATGGAATCAAAATGATCCATTTTATACCTAACTATACTCCTTGTCTTTCATTTACTATAGGTTGTTCATTTATCTAGAAGTATGATAAGCAAAATGTTCCATGTTCTTCTAATTTTCTTGCAAAATCTCTCTTTATATCCAAGTCTCTTATCCATTTTGATTTATCTTGATAAATGATGTAAGGTATTTATCTATTCCCACTTTCTACCATACTCCTTTCCAGTTTTCCCAATGGAAAAGAAAAGGGAGATACATAATGGAGTAAGTTTTCTTGTAGGCATGAAAAAGATTTTACAGTTGAGGGGAAGACAGGAGATTGGGGCGGGGCGGCAACTGAATCTCTTTGTCTCAGAATTAGCTCAAAGAGGGAATCACATATACACTCAATTGGGTATGGAACTCTATCTTACCCTACAGCAAAGTAGGAGAGGAATATATAACAGAAGGGGGTGTGAAAGAAGGGAGGGCAGACTAGCAGAGGAGGTAGTCAGAAGCAAAACACTTTTGAGGGTGGACAGGGTGAAAGAAGAGAGAGATAGGAGGATAAATGAGAAACTTGGTTGCAAGACAATGCATAGTTAGTAACTGTAAAAAACATTTACATCGAGTTTCTCTAAAAAGACATTGTTGCTCAAATATAAAAAGAACTGAGCAATTCCTCAATTGATAAATGGTCATATGAAAAAAATGTTTTAAATCACTATTGATTAGAGAAATACAAATTAATACATTGCCGAAGTATCACCCCATACCTAACAGATTGGCTAATGTGAGAGAAAAGGAAAATGACAAATGTTGGAGGAATGTAAAATAATTGAGACAGTAATTAATTGTTGATGGAGTTGACGTTCTGAAGAGCAATTTGGAACTATGCCCCAAAGGCTATAAAACCATGCTTCCCCTTTGACCTAGTAATAGTGTTACTAGGTCTGTATCCCAAAGACATAAAAAAGAAAAAATAACCATATGTTAATTTTTTATTGCACTCTTTTTCTGGTGGCAAAAATAACTGAAATGAAGGGGATGCCTATTAATTGCAGAATGGATTGAGCTTGTTACAGTATATTATTGTCATGGACCACTATTGAATTATAAGAAATAATGAGCAGGATGCTCTCAGAAAAACCTAGAAAGATTTATATGGACTGATGTAATATGAAGTGAGAAGAATAAGGAAACTATTGTACATTATCAGCAATATTTTA
Source organism: Trichosurus vulpecula (assembly GCF_011100635.1). Classification (NCBI taxonomy): domain Eukaryota; kingdom Metazoa; phylum Chordata; class Mammalia; order Diprotodontia; family Phalangeridae; genus Trichosurus; species Trichosurus vulpecula. Next base: position 319,308,436 of record NC_050576.1, on the reverse strand, counting down.
TGATAATCAACTGTGAATAACTTGTTCTCAGCAGTACAGTGATCCAAGACCATGCTGAAGGACTTATGAAAAAATATTATCCATCTCAAGAGGATGAACTGATGGAAACTGAATGCAGATCAAAGCATATTTTAACTTTATTTTTCTTGGGTTTTTTGTCTGTTTTTTTACAACATGATTAATATGGAAATACATTTTTCATGATGGCACATGTATAACTGATATCAAATCACTTGCCTTCTTGGGGGGGGGTTAGAGATAGAATTTGGAATTTAAAACTTTTAAAAGCAAATTTTAAAAATGTTTTTGCATGTAACTGAGATTAAAACAAATCATTAAATTAAAAAAAGTTGTCTTTCTCAGTTGATCATCTTTACACTACTGCTATTACTGCGTAAAATATTTTCTTGGCCCTTGGTTATTTCTTGTTCATTTTGCATGAGTTCATATAAGTCTTCCCAGGTTTTTTTCTGAAACCATCCTGCTCTTCAAAGAAATGTATTTTATTCCAGAGGGGATATGGAAAAAGTAAGTACACTATTGCTTTGTTGATTAGCTATGAACTTATCCAACCACTCTAGAGAACACTTTTTAACTATGTTCGAAGGGCTATAAAATTTAGCTTACCCTTATGCTAGATAATATTGCTACTAGGATTATACCCCGAAGAGATCAGATCAAAATGAAAATTGTCCCTTGTGTTAAAAAAAAATGTTGCAGCTCTTTTCATAGGGGACAAAGAATTGGAAACTGAGGGGATGCCCATCAATTGAAGAATTTCTGTACAGCTTATGTTATATGAATGTGATGGAATATTTTTGTGCGGTTTGTGTGGTTTGAAGAACTTTGAAAAGCTTTATATAAACTGGTGTGCAGAGAAATGAATAGAACCAGGAAAATAATACATACAGTAATACCAATATTGTAAACATAATCAAAAGCAAAAGACATAGTAACTGAAAAATACAATGATCCACCACAACTTCAAAGGACTCATGATGTAAAATATTATCCACTTCTAGATAGTGAACTAAAGAATTTAGAGTACAGATTGAATCTTTTTTTTATCTTTATATTTTGGCACATGTTTAGTAAGCATTAACTGTTCTCCCCCTCACATTTCCCCCTCCATTGTTAAAAAAAATTCTTCCTTGAATGCCTCTTCTAGGTGAGATAATTTTCTCCATTCGTCTTCTCCTTTCCCCCCTTTTCTAAATACACAACTCTTTCTCAGTCTTTCATTTTTCTTTTGAGATTAGCCCAACATAATAGACTCATGCACATGTCTTCTAAGTAGATTCCATTAAACTGCCCTAATGATGATAAGGTTATGTGGGGTTACAAGTGCCATGTTCCAATTTGAAAAAACAAACAGTTGTACCTCATTAAGTTCCTCGTGATTTCATACTGTTTCCTTTTCTATGTCTCTCTTGAATCTTATATTTGAATATCAAATTTTATATTCAGCTCTGGTCTTTTCATCAGGAATGCTTTGAAATCTTCTACTTCACTAAATGTGCATTTCTGCCTAATGTAGGATCCTTATCTCTTTTAACTAAGTCATATTTTTCTTTGCTTTTCCTTTCTCTGAGATAATAACTTTATCTCTGTTTTTTTTACACCTACAGTAGAATAGATTCTGTTCCACCTCCTTATTTTAACTCTGTGAGTGTCTTTGTTTCAATTATGTCTCTTGCAAACAAAATATTGTTGGATTCTGGTTTCTAACCCATTCTGTTGTCCACTTCCATATTATGAGTGCATTCATCCCATTCACTTTCACAGTTGTGTTTGGTTACTGGTTATTTCTCTCTGTTCTATAATCTATTTATCTTCCTCTTTTTTTACTCTGTCTCTCCTGAAATGTTGTACCACTGCCTATATTAATCTGCCTATATTAATCCCTTTGATCTTAGCCCCTTCCTCTCCTATTTCCTTGTTGAGTAAAATGGATTTCTATTCTTGACTGAGTGTGCGTGTATTTATAAACATATATATTTCTATGCCTTCTGTGAATTAGTTCAGATGGGACTGAGATTCAAGCATTAACTGTTCTCCCCCTCACATTTCCCCCTCCATTGTTAAAAAAAAATTCTTCCTTGAATGCCTCTTCTAGGTGAGATAATTTTCTCCATTCGTCTTCTCCTTTCCCCCCTTTTCTAAACACACAACTCTTTTTCAATCTTTCTTTTTTCTTTTGAGATTAGCCCAACATAATAGACTCATGCACATGTCTTCTAAGTAGATTCCATTAAACTGCCCTAATGATGATAAGGTTATGTGGGGTTACAAGTGCCATGTTCCAATTTGAAAACACAAACAGTTGTACCTCATTAAGTTCCTCATGATTTCATACTGTTTCCTTTTCTATGTCTCTCTTGAATCTTATATTTGAATATCAAATTTTATATTCAGCTCTGGTCTTTTCATCAGGAATGCTTTGAAATCTTCTACTTCGCTAAATGTGCATTTCTGCCCAGTAGGATTATACTCAGTTTTTCTGGGTAAATTATTCTTGTTCTTAATCCCAGCTTCTTTGCCTTCTGAAATATCGCATTACAAGCACTCCACTCCTTTAATATGATAGCTGCTACATTTTATGTGATTACGAGTATGGCTTCATGATATTTGAATGATTTCTTTCTGGCTGATTTTAATATTTTCTTCTAGAACTGGGAGCTCTGGAATTTGGCTATATTAGCACTTTCTTCTTTACCCTTTGATTCTATGGTATCAGGGCAGTTTCCCTTTGTAATTTCTTAAAATCCAATCTCAAAGCTCCCTTTTATCCCCTGAATATCTATCTGTTAGACCAACACCTCCTAAGTTATTTCTTCTTAGTCTATTTTCCAGGTCAGCTCCTTTTTTCCTTTTAGTTGTCTCACATTTTCTCCCATTTGTTCAGTCTTTTGATTGGTTTCATTGTTTCTGGATGTCTCACAGAGTCATTAGCTTCTATTTGACCAACTCTAATTTTTAAAACATTATTTTCTTCATTGAAATTTTAAACATCTTTTACAATATCTGACAGAATTTGTGAAAGAGCTCTGGTAAGAGATTGTTTTCATGCAGCCATCTTGGCTCTGCCCTGCCCCCTTTTACAATATGGCCAATTTGATTTTTAAGGAGCACTTTTGATATGTTTCTAACCAAACTATTAGTTCTCTTTTAAAAACTTTCTTTCACTACTTCCATTTTTTCATTTGTTTTACCCTCTCCATTACTAGGTAGTTATTAAAATACTTTTTTTTCTCTTTTCTT